>NC_086374.1:103309006-103620608 GCF_036588685.1 Mytilus trossulus | reverse complement strand
CCACCCACCCCCACCCCACCCCACCCACCCAACCCACCACCCACCCCCACCACCCACCCACCCCCACCACCCACCCACCCACCACCCCACCCACCCCACCCCACCCCACCACCCACCCCCACCCACCCCCACCCCACCACCCCACCACCACCCACCCCACCACCCCACCCCCACCCACCCACCCACCCCACCCACCCCACCCACCCACCACCACCACCCCACCCCCCACCACCACCACCCCACCCCACACCCACACCACCCCACCCCACCCACCCACCCACCCCACCCCCACACCCACCCACCCACCCACCCCACCCACCCCACCCACCCACCCACCCCACCCAACCCCACCCACCCCACCCCCACCACCACCCCACCCCACCCCACCCAACCCCCACCCACCCCACCCCACCCCACCACCCCACCCCACCCCACCCCCACCCACCCCACCCACACCACCCACCCACCACCCACCCACCCCACCACCCACCACCCACACCACCCACCCCCACCCACCCCACCCACCCACCCCACCCACCCACCCCCCACCCACCCACCACCCACCCACCACCCACCCACCCCACCACCCACCCACCCACCCACCCCACCACCCACCCCACCCACCCACCCCACCCCACCCACCCCACCCCACCCCCACCCACCCACCCCACCCCCACCCCACCCCACCACCACCCACCCCACCCCACCCACCCACCCCACCCCCACCCACCCCACCCACCCCACCCACCCACCCACCCCCACCCCACCCACCCCACCCACCCACCACCCCACCACCCACCACCCCACCCACCACCCACCCCACCCCACCCCACCCACCCACCCACCACCCACCCACCCCACCACCCCACCACCACCCACCCACCCCCACCCACACCCACCCCCACCCCACCCACCCACACCCACCCACCCACCACCCCACCACCCACCCCCACCCACCCCCACCCCCACCCACCCCACCCACCACCCCACCCCACCCACCCCACCACCACCCACCACCACCCACCACCACCCACCCCACCCACCCCACCCACCCCACCCACCCCACCCCACCCCACCACCCACCACCACCCACCCCACCCACCCACCCCACCCCACCACCACCCCACCCACCCCACCCCACCCCACCCACCACCCACCACCCCACCCCCACCCACCCACCCACCCACCCACACCACCCACCCCACCCCACCCAACCCCACCCCACCCACCCACCACCCACCCACCACCCACCCCCACCACCCACCACCACCCACACCCACCACCACCACCCACCCCACCACCCACCCCACCCACCACCCAACCCACCACCACCCACCCACCCCACACCACACCCACCACCACCCCACCCCACCACCCACACCCACCACCACCACCCACCACCCACCACCCACCCACCACCCCACACCCACACCACCCACCCCACCACCCAACCCAACCCAACCCAACCCCAACCCTAACCCACACCCACCACCCACCAACCCAACCACCCACACCCAACCCCAACCCACACCCAACCCAACCCACCCACCCTAACCCTACCCCAACCTAACCCAACCCACCCACCCAACCCCAACCCAACCCAACCCACCACCCAACCCTAACCCAACCCACCCAACCCAACCCTACCCTAACCCTAACCCTAACCCTAACCCTAACCCTAACCCTAACCCTAACCCTAACCCTAACCCTAACCCTAACCCTAACCCTAACCCTAACCCTAACCCTAACCCTAACCCTAACCCTAACCCTAACCCTAACCCTAACCCTAACCCTAACCCTAACCCTAACCCTAACCCTAACCCTAACCCTAACCCTAACCCTAACCCTAACCCTAACCCTAACCCTAACCCTAACCCTAACCCTAACCCTAACCCTAACCCTAACCCTAACCCTAACCCTAACCCTAACCCTAACCCTAACCCTAACCCTAACCCTAACCCTAACCCTAACCCTAACCCTAACCCTAACCCTAACCCTAACCCTAACCCTAACCCTAACCCTAACCCTAACCCTAACCCTAACCCTAACCCTAACCCTAACCCTAACCCTAACCCTAACCCTAACCCTAACCCTAACCCTAACCCTAACCCTAACCCTAACCCTAACCCTAACCCTAACCCTAACCCTAACCCTAACCCTAACCCTAACCCTAACCCTAACCCTAACCCTAACCCTAACCCTAACCCTAACCCTAACCCTAACCCTAACCCTAACCCTAACCCTAACCCTAACCCTAACCCTAACCCTAACCCTAACCCTAACCCTAACCCTAACCCTAACCCTAACCCTAACCCTAACCCTAACCCTAACCCTAACCCTAACCCTAACCCTAACCCTAACCCTAACCCTAACCCTAACCCTAACCCTAACCCTAACCCTAACCCTAACCCTAACCCTAACCCTAACCCTAACCCTAACCCTAACCCTAACCCTAACCCTAACCCTAACCCTAACCCTAACCCTAACCCTAACCCTAACCCTAACCCTAACCCTAACCCTAACCCTAACCCTAACCCTAACCCTAACCCTAACCCTAACCCTAACCCTAACCCTAACCCTAACCCTAACCCTAACCCTAACCCTAACCCTAACCCTAACCCTAACCCTAACCCTAACCCTAACCCTAACCCTAACCCTAACCCTAACCCTAACCCTAACCCTAACCCTAACCCTAACCCTAACCCTAACCCTAACCCTAACCCTAACCCTAACCCTAACCCTAACCCTAACCCTAACCCTAACCCTAACCCTAACCCTAACCCTAACCCTAACCCTAACCCTAACCCTAACCCTAACCCTAACCCTAACCCTAACCCTAACCCTAACCCTAACCCTAACCCTAACCCTAACCCTAACCCTAACCCTAACCCTAACCCTAACCCTAACCCTAACCCTAACCCTAACCCTAACCCTAACCCTAACCCTAACCCTAACCCTAACCCTAACCCTAACCCTAACCCTAACCCTAACCCTAACCCTAACCCTAACCCTAACCCTAACCCTAACCCTAACAGATGTACCCTGGTATTCAAACTATTAAAAAGTAAAATCACAAATATACTGAGCTCAGAGGAAAATCAATTCGGAATGTACATAATTACATGGCAAAATCAAATAACAAAACGCATCAAAAACGGATGGACAAGAACTGTAATGTTCCTGACTTGGTACAGGCATTTTCAAATGTAGAAAATGGTGGATTAAACCTGGTTCTATAGCGCTAATCTCTCACTTTAATAACAGTCTTATCAAATTCCGTTATATTTACATGATGCGTTAAATAAACAGTTACAATGAATAAAATAGTCAAAATATGGGTACATTAGTTATCACCGTATAACAATTTTAAAGGGAACAACACAAATCTACGATCACATTGATTGATTTCAGTGTCTGACGTCAGAAAATTTTTATACGTCACATAAATTTGTCGTTCAATGTGCATTCAAACAACTTTAAAATTTACATAGGCAATGTAAGCATACAGGGTTAAAAAAAGTATGTAAGAATATTTTACAGAAATAAACCGAGATTCAAACTAGTCCAAAAGTTATAGACAGAATTTATGAGAATCCAAAAATAGTTAATTCCACTACGCGATTGAAGGTTTTTGACGTTTGTGGTTCAACGTATATAGTAATTCATAATGGAAATATATCATAATGACATTTTAATAGACCAATATCATACTGACGGGATCTTCTAAAGTACAGAGTTACGTTATAAGAACAAAAGCAATACAAAGAGTCGCATACACAAAACAAACCACCAAAAAATGAAAGCCAATTCAAACACATTGACGAGATGTATAAGTACCGAGCCACGTCAAACAGATATCACATAAAACCATTCAAACATTAAAAGTAACATTAATAACAGAAGACAGACAAATGAAAGAACAATAAAACATGTTGTTAAGATGGTAAAAAAACATCAGTACGCAGAATCTATACACCAAGACCATCTTGTATTATTTGAGAAGTTGATACGGAATATTTATCAACAAGTTCTTGGTAACTTCACATGAACTTTTTTTAGAAAAAGGACGAGACGTTCTTTGACTAACCCCTAGTTAAACAACTTTCTACTGGTAAATTTCAAAAACATATCATGATAATTACAAATAGTTAAGATTTCATCCTTGAACAACATGATAAACAGAAATTTAGAAGTTATTAACTAAAATATTAAAATTCAGAAAGGCCCTCTCATTTTTTATTCGGTATATATATTTATCAATTAAAAACTTGAATTAACTAGGTAAAAAGGTAACCAATCCATAGGTTCCAACTCTGAAAAAAAATACAGGTATGAAAAGATATTACAGTTACGAAGAGATTTTTGCCGGTTACTAGAAATCATGCAGGTAAAAATAGTGTTTGATTTAGATTTGCCATTCGTTAAGCGTCAAAGTGAAATGATAATAATTATGACATATGAATAAATATATAAGCACACGAAATATGTCATGCGATGCCACTCACGTCGATGCAACTATCGTTTACAAAGAAAAGGGTACATGACGATTAAAGTGTTTCAATATTGGCCCTTTTAAGTATGCCGCTATTTATATTGGGACTCATACATACTATATTTTTCTTACAATCAGGTGCAACTAGCGGACGCTTAGAGTTGACCTCAGGGTCTGCATGTCAATAAATAATGACTACATGATCTCCGAAAACCGGATAAGTACACTGTACTTTATTCCTTGACATTTACGATTTTATTGCTCGTGCTTCGTTTAAAACTTTTTATCGATTTTTATTTTTCGTGCTACGTTTTTGCTATTTTTATTTCACGTTTTTTTTTTCCGTGTTAATAGTCTGGGACTCCTCCTTTACCACGCTCATCAATGATATTTTTGTTTATAAATACTGCTTAAAAATTTGAATTATTTAGAATATAAAAAAAAATTCTAGGTCTAGGCATATATATGTAGTTTATAGTAGTCTTATTTGGTATGACTTTTTTTATGATTCCTCGATGCTCTTCAAACATAATCTATATTCGCTAGATAACCTAAGGATAATTCAAATGCAGTTTGATTTAGATAGTACGATACATGCCCCTGTGATTTATGTAAAGTAAAATTATTAAAAATTAACAGTTGGTGAGAGCATACATTAACAACTACAGTTGGTAAGAAACTATTGGGCCAACATTAGGCCAACCACACAAAAATGACAGTTGGTGGAAACTTATTGGGTCAAAATAAAGCGCTTCATTTATAAATTTGCACACGGTCAACGCTTTTACAACACTATGAAGATACAAAAAGAAGCATTCAATACTTATAACTACATTTTTAGCTATGATCATGAAAACACGAATTTTATACTTGTTTTATTTAAGTCACATGTGCACTTCATTGTGGGACCACGTGTAATGAATGAAAAGTTTTATTAAGTAATGCAATTGCTTAAAGTCATAAGAAACCTCAAATAAAAAAAAAATAATGCATATGTTTTTTATAACTCAATGGATAGTTTTCATTGTAAAACTTATGTACATATACTTTTTTCTGAAGAAAATTCTTTAATTTATTCATATTTAGAAGAAGTTTACTTTATTTGAATTGCTTCCTTCCAGCAAGCAATTCCCCCGATATATTTTCCGTATGCAAGGTGACCTCAGTGTGACCCATCTCGTAAAAATCCGGTGACCACAATACGCATGGATGTCCTTAAAATAAACTATTATCTGAATTTACATGTTAAACACGTGCTCAATTTCCATGCTTTTTTGTTTATTTTTCGTCAATTGTTGACAAACAGGTGACAATCGTTAAACTTCGGCTTCAAAACACGAACTTTAATTACCTGCCATATTTTCACAACAACACTGACCGATTGAAAAAAAAATGACGATTATACGAAATTTACACGAAAAAAATGATAAATTTGAGCACAGAAGACTAAGTTTATGATGTTTGTATGCATTGGTTTAAGAATTGGAAGAACATTATTTTTCACCGGTCACTCGTTTCTTATGACTTTAAGGAATAACATTTGATGGGCAGTTAACCAATCAGAATAAAGTATCACAATGAAACATACATCGAATGTAATTATAATTAAATATTCAACGAATCACAAATTTAGATTGTCCAATATAAAATACACATGGAAAAAAGTATTGCAACACCAATTTGAAATTGAATTAAAAAAAAAAACACTCTTTATTTTTTTGTGATATAATTTGGTTAAATAGATTTAGTTAAACATAATTTAACAACTTTTTGGAATTTTGGGTCCTCAATGCTCTTCAACTTTGTATTTGTTTGGCTTTTTAACTATTTTGATCTGAGCGTCACTGATGAGTCTTATGTAGACGAAACGCGCGTCTGGCGTATAAAATTATAATCCTGGTACTTTTGATAACTATTTAAGTATCACCTGAGTTTAATCAATAAAAAACGACTCGATAACTTTTTATCTGCACATGCAGCTACTGTACCCGTAAACAGCAAAACAGATGTTTTATTGTTTTCAACACTTAATAACCAAGTTTTTAAAGTTATGTGATTGACACCTTGTAATGGGTCCTTGACAGCTCTTAACTGCAGCAAGATGGCAGATTATCAGCATTAGAGAAGCAGAGATGCCGCTTCAACAACTGCACGTATTGTTGGTCATCACCATTCCACTGTAAGTCGTTTTGGGAATAAAATCAGGCAATAAACGCTATTAAAGACCATCCGAGATAAGGAAGACCCCCTATACCATTTGCTAGAGAAAATCAAGCATAATGAATGTTGGTCAGAAGGAAACCCATTGCATACAAGATAATCATAAAAAGAGATTGGTGGCCATACAGGAATCTTTAAACAAGAACTGTTCAAGATCAACTCATCGCTACTGGTTATCGTGCGATAAGACCATTTCGGAAACCTTTGCTAACAAACAGACACACAGTTTTCCGTATCCAATGTAGTGCAGAGCACGCCAAAGTTGGAAATTACCATCGTGGATCCAATGTTCAAATGGAATTCGGGTCAAATTCCTTGGCCCAATCGTAGCCCGGATTTGGACCATATCGAGCATATATTGGACACTATTGGGCGGAAAGTGCTCGAAAGAACACGCCAGTTCAAACACATTATAAAATAAACAATGCCCTTCACCAGAAATGGTTGCTGCTAACTTAGCAACAAATTGGTCGATTTATAGCAGGAATCAGAAGACGTTAAGATGCGGTTATCCGTTTGAATTGAGGCTGCGCATAAAGTACTAATTCTTTGGCGTATAACGATCAACCATGATGTGAACAGTCATCTAAAGATTAATTTTCAAATGTCTGACATTGTAAAGTTCGACTACTAGGCGAGTGACATTTTCCGAAAAGACGCTTAGTTAGTGACTTTAATGCACCCACCTAACACACAGCTGATTTTTTTATATGTTATAGTATAATATCTGAACTTCAATTTCTGGTCGGTCGTAAAAAAATCGTACGGTGCAATTTTTGTAAAAATTTAATTGAAATCGATAAATAATTCCAAATTGAAAAATGACAAACAGTGTTGAAGCGTGAAAAATTAACATGTAGCTTTATTTTCTGTTGTCACAATGTAAAAATTATGTACGCCTAACATGTCAATGTATAAAAAAATACTTTTCAAAAATGAAAGAAGTACTTTTTGCGGAAAAAAAAAAGATTTTTGTAACATTTTGGGATTTTTTTTATAAAAATGGTGCCAATTTTTATATTTTTCTTCATTTCGTAAATATTTTCGGCTTGAAACCTGAATTAATGATGTTCGTATTATTCATTACTCGTTTAATACATATCGTTATCACTGTATAATTCTGGATTTTATACACTTTTACACACTTCCCCTTTTCAATCAAATTTCCGAAATCGCTTTCTCTGTTAATTTCCCTCAAATTAACGAATCCAAACGCTTCGAAAAATAATATAAATAACCCTGAAGGCATTTTGTTTGGTAAAAAAAATTCGCAAAGTAGTAAAAAAAAAATCCAAAGGACCATAGAAGCTGAGATGTCAACGGTTTTTTTCAGTCTTGGTAAAACAGCAATATCTTATTATTCTTCAATTTGCACTAACAAAAGGCAGAGATTATGAATAAGTATTGATACATTTTACTTGGTTCGAGCGTCACCGACGAGTCTTATGAAAACGAAACTCGTGTCTAACGTAAACAATCGGTCATATGCTTGATATATATATATATCTTTCAAATTGATTTGTTATTCATTATGGTTGTCGTTAGTTGATTTTTATGATTTTTGCTTTTGTTTGTAGTTTATAGCATGAATCAAGCTTTTGGGTATCTAATTAAAATTGTTTTAGAACATTTATACATGTAGCTTATTATACAGTGTTGGCTATTGCTTCCTTTTAGGTGTCATACCACCAATTACTCCCTCAAAGTTAGAACGTATGTGAAAGTAGGCCTACTCGTACAAAAAAATAGTGCATTTGATGTCATTGTTCACCTAAACTAACCAACAAATTTGCAGAAATGAAACTTTTGTTGAAAGAGAAATATATTAAGTCCATTTTGAGTCAAAGTTTACCTGTCTAGAAGTTTGCATTCAAAATTGAGGATTAATGCGCTCCATGGTATACTTATTTAAGATTTCCAGAAAACCATGGGTTATTTTTAGTGGTACCTTCTTCCGGGAGCTCTCTTCTTTCTTATATGATTTTGAATGTATGTTGAAAATTGGCATGCAGAAAGGTGACATCTGTACATTTCAGGATATACCTACTTTCTATGAAGTTAAACTTAAGGTGAAATATTTAGAAAGCTGTGAAAATTGCAAAATTTGGTTAAACAGATAGGGACTTTTAATTGGTGGAATGACATCTATAGTGTCCTTTTAAGTATACTTATCTTCAGTCTTCTTATTCTAAATACGGATTAACAATTTAAGAGGCCTAATGTAAGTGGGTCAAAGATTGCCTAAAACTTCGTTGTATTCTAGACATGGAACAACTGTGTGCTGTTTACGAGTTCTATAACCAGTGGGAATTCTGGTTGGCGATGCACCATGTTTATTGTGCATGTTTAGTTTATTTTTTATTAAATATATGTTCCTTTACCAGCAGTTCATGCTCTTACAGGTTCTAACAGCATCATCTATCTTTGTTCCTACGAAAACTTTCTTTTAACGCTTTGAAAATCATCAATAGAATCACAAATTTAACAAAATTCATATTGCCACGTCTACAGATCGGTGCTGCAAGAAAACTCTAAAGTGTTCGAAACCCAAAATAAGTATGTATAAGTCTAATCAAGAGCAAGCCACATATCAGACTTCAAACCAAAAAGATTGCCATCGTGTCACGCCGACAAACAAGTGCATCATCATTCAAACTACATGTTCTGAAAGCTAGCAACCAAAGACATGGCGTCATATAACAAACAAATACGGCAGTAGATTTACCCATGCATGTATGAGTACGGATGACAAAAGGGTCTTAATACGTCATACTTTCTTCAGAATTCGACAAATTTGTTCTTTTGACGGAAAAATATATGCATTAGGGAGCTTGTGCATGTACTGAAATCATTGTAAGCCTCTGTTACACAGAATTATTTCAGTAACAGCGAAGTATAAGGAATTGTTCCAGTAAAGCAAAAGCTTTACAGGCTGAGTTTTAAAATATGAATTTTGACTGTCTTATGTTGTTAAAAATTACAAAATTGAAAATTGCATTATTTGTATTAAATAAGATATATTTCGTTTTTTTTGAAGAAATAGATTATTCACAGAAACTCCTCCAGAATGACAAAAAAACTATATATAGGCTTAGCCGAATTAAATTCCGCAAATTCCACCTTCATATCAGTTGATAAATATCTATATAATTATATATATATATATATCTAAGTTTTGAATACTGGTAAGAAATCAATGCTTGAGTTTTTAACTGCAAACCTTTTGACTGCACAAATGTGAGTGAAAATAAATGCAGTCGTAATAGAAAAATATGTTAAGAAATTAAAGTGTTTGTAAAATTATGTAATTCAAAATATCAAAATAAAAGTCACCGTGGGACCTAACTTTAGTTTGTAAATCACCGCATTCCAATTTTGCATCTGGGTCAGTCAACAAATCTTACGACTAAAGCTGGTCGTAAGTCAGGAATAGTTCAGTTTACTTACAATTAATTCTTGTCTTAGTTTTTTTTAGTGAACTGACTTCTGTATCTGAAGTTTGCTAAACCTTAGTTTTGCAGCTATATATGTCACGGGCAGGATTCCATTATGATTGAACCAATATCACAGCGACCTTAGTTTATGACTATCCCCTATTATATGATGTATATTCATACTTAGTTTGGAAAACCCAGGTTCAACGGTTCAAAAGATAATGACCGGACACAAACCAGACAAGCACGTATCAAACAATGTTTTAAAACTTGACGGCTCAAATGTCAATGTCACGTGCCATCCAATAACACATCTCTGAACTAAGTGTGTTTAACATCAGTTATATAGTTCAAAGCAATGCATTTTATATTTGAAATCATTGCTTTTTGGATTAACTGTATATCTGTATACATGTATAAGTTACCTGATTTAATTCGACACGGGCCTCAAACAAGTGGGGACTGACGGACGGACAGACTTCAAATGTTATTCATGTATCCTCTTTAACTTTGCTTGTGGTTGTATTAAACATGTAAGATAGTGATTTCCGATCTTGACACGGTTTGTAGGCTATTACCAAACTGGAGACTATTGTCACTGTTGATGTGACAAAGACGTCTACTTTTCACTCTCTTTAATGCGTTGTTTTCTTTCCCTTTTACTCGTACAAATATTTCATCATATTTTTTTCATTTTGCATAGCACACCATCAATTATAGTAAATTTTAACACATTTCAGGTAAAATATTTGTTATTATACGTCGTTTTTGTAGAAAGTACCGTTTTACCTATAGCAGAGTGAAAACGTCAAAATGACGTCAATTATTGCCAAACCATGAACGATATGCAACTAAGAATCATGGAGACATTATCATAGTATCGTGTAAAGTAAAATTTGAATAAACTATATTACCAGCTGCTTCAAAGACAATAATACTATAAAACGGTCATTCTTTCAATTTTTTATGAATGACCTTTGACCCCAATTAAAAAAAAATTGCACCATATTTCACTTTTACGACCGGGAAAAATGGAATCTACACATTTTTTCCTTTCGAATGATATATAATATAGCTGTGTGTTAGATAGGTGCATTAAAAATATTTTTTAGGTCTGAATGTCACTCGCCTTTACAGTAAAAGTTGTAAAATGCATTTTTTGGTACAAAAAACACTTCATTTTGTTATTAAAATTGTGGTTATACTAATCATTTTTTTTTCAAACATTTTTGGTTCGTTTCAATGACAATGTTATCATAAACTATGTTTCAATAATATTATACACATATTTTATTATATTTCATCCAAAAAAAGAGGCTGATTTTTCAAGTTTTAAAAAATCAAGCTGTTGCAATACTTTTTTCCATGTGTATATTGTATTAAGATGGAATAAGTAAATAGATTGGGGACAATATCACACTAAGAAGGGAGGTATAACTACTGTAAAAACTGACACGAAAACTAGCCCGGTTGCCAAATCAATACTACTTTAATCGAAGATAATATCATAGGATGCCAAAGTCTTCAACAATCTGAACAATATGGGTGCGTGATCTTTACTTTTAAGTTTAGAAAGGTTAATACAAGATTATTAGAATTGATGACCAAGGTACATCTGCCAGTATTTCATGAACATCGTGGACGACAATGTATTTTGCTTGATCAATTGATAAAAAACAATTCTGCAATTTTACCATTCAAACCAAGATATTAAAGCATTCAATTATGTTGTCATTCGGAGACTATTCGGTATTAGTTTTGTTATTTGTGAAGACTATAAGGTGCATATTGAACAATAAGTTAACTAGAGCCCGTTGACGGGTGATTATGGTTTAATTGAGAATAGTGGAAAAAAAAGTAAATAATGGAGACAAAGGACAAAGAAATAAATGAAATAGCTAGAATAAATATAGTGTTAAAATATCATGTAGTTTGTCTCTAGGAGATTGTTATTGGTTATCATACGGTTTCTCTTTATTTCTATATCTATTAATTATGCTTTCATTATTTGCCAACATATAACATGTACTTATTATGCGAACTATATATATCATAAATTTCCAGTAATTGGTCTGCATAAAACTACATTGAAGTCCTTGCATTTTTTCAAGTAAACCCGTATGCATAAAGCTAATAAAGTTAAGATTTTCCTTAGTAAACACTTAAGTTAAGGAAACTCCGCCCTTTTTATCTAAGTGATAGGCAATAAAAAATCTTAAACTAAGTATTTTTAGGTAAAGGTTTATTTAGTGCTAAATATTAACGATCATTGTGATTTTAATCAAATCACGGATAATCAACAAATCAAGAGATAAAAGTGGGTAGTTATATACGACGTGCCTATATACTATTTCCAATATCTCGTGTGTATACCGAAAAGTACCCAGTTTTTTACTCATATAATTCATGGTCCTATTTTTCTTTTGTTTACTCAGTACGTGCACGGTGGGTTTTTTTTAAATACACCGCGCGGGTATCATTTGTAACCGCAAGTTCTAACAGAATTAAGGAATGAAGAGAGGGCATGCAAAACCGCCTTTTATATCATGTGTGTGTGGGGTTATATTTTGTACAACATACAAACAAACAAAGCAAGCTAACCAAAGTTTTGCTCAACATGCATTAGGAAATAAGCTGTAATGATTTTATCCATATGTATGTGCGACAAGGTGGAAAATTTGATATGTTTTGTTAAAATTGCGGCTTTGGATCTATAATAAAAAAGAAGATGTGGTATGATTGCCAATGAGACAGCTGTCCACAAGAGACCAAAATGACACAGAAATTAACATTTATAGACCACCGTACGGCCTACACCAATGAGCACAGCCCATACCGCATCGTCAGCTATAAAAGGCCCCGGTATGACAATGTAAAATAATTCAAACGAGAAAACTAACGGCCTAAATTATATAAAAAATAATGAACGAAAAAACAAATATATGTAACACATAAACATACGACAACCACTGATATACAGGCTCTTATACAATATATTTTTTTATGGAATATATTTCTTATCCTTTTATATATTTAACTGGGCCGGTTTTTTGTGGGGTTTTTTTTTTTTTTTTTTTTTGGGGGGGGGGGCTTTTTTTTGTTTGGATTGTTTTACACAAGTAATTTTGGGGTCATTAATAGCTTACTTTTCAGCATTGGACCTATGACTGCTTACTTAACTAAATTATGTCTTTGTTGGAAAGATGTCTCATTTGGCACTCATACCTCATCTACTTTAAAATTTCTATAAACAAAGCACGTTTTACAAAGAGAATAATAGGTAATATGGAACCCACTATGATCCAAAAACTTTTAATATTGGAGATATTTTACATATGTCAACGGGACAGCAGCCGAACGATAAAAAAACCTCTGAGGTATATTTTGTGACAACATTGGCCAGAAACGGATATTATCGATGGATGAAACTATAAAAAATTATCGAGCTTTATATCGTTCCCGCTCAGTGGTGGATCCAGAGGGGCGGGGGTTCAGTGCATTTGAATGGGGACATGCAGTTGGAACACCCTCCCCTTTTGTCCAGGGTTAAGACCCCCTTTTAAAAATGGGTGGATCCGCCCCTGCCTCTTTCATAACACTTATTTTTAGCATACTGAATATTATGATGTTCTTACTATGAGTTCAGGTCCTGATAAAAAATACACATTCAGTACAGAAAGAAGTGTTTCAATGAAAGTTTTCGTGTTTTTCTACGCAGAAATGCTTTTGGAATGACATTAAACAGGTTTTAAAGAGCTCAAATGATTTTCTTACTGGACAGTGGTCACTTCATTGGATATATCACTGTGTCATGTCGTGAAATTAATGCAGGTTCAATTCATAACAATGCACAAAACCGGTTCAACTACTTTTGCAAGGCGAAAGAAAAAGTCGAATCGTGAAGCCATTAAACAATATCTTTTTAATCTGAGCATGAAAATTGAAGATTACGTTATATATTTTACATTAAATATAATTGCAGAATAAAAACTTTGGTAATGAGAGTCCCAGACAATATATTAGTTGACTGTTTTCCCACTAATTCCACGTGTTTTAAGTAGTAGTTTACTCGTCGTAGCCCACAATGCATTGTAGTTCATTGAGTCGATTGGTCAGTTTTTCAAGGCCATATTGGCCTTGTGTTTTGGAAATTACTATGCAAATATATTCTGACGTCAGAAAATCTAGAGTTCTCGACCTGCTCAAGTAAGCTTGTGCATACCGCTTAAGCATTTTACTTACTAGCAACTAAGGAAATTCTTAGTTAAATCTAAGACATAAATTAATAAATCAAAGTGCAAAGGGGATTAAACAGAGCTAGATTTGATATTAATAATCGACTACATCCCGGCTAGAAAATGCATTGGAATGGAGATGGGGGGAAAGCTTTCTACATTGGCTTGTAGAGGCTAGGGAAAAAAATGAAAACATAATTGTAATGCGTCAGAACACCGGAAACAATGTATTTTTTAACTTTTTGTTTATTTTGTAGGAGGATTTGATTATTCTAAATATACACACATTCAGTACTCAATTATTCATTACTTTATTACAGAGGTAGTGAAATAACTTTTATGAAGATATGTTAAACTGGAAAAAAGGAACCAGAAATAGTGGCAAAACAAAATGTAGCAGAGCAAAAGGAAAACTCGTGTGAATAAAAACTATGTTAGATTACAGAACAAGAAAAATAGCTATATAAAAAGAATTATCAATGCCTTTATACAGAGCTTGGATATTGCAACATAAACTGTAATGATATTATACACATGAGATAAATGAATTATAATGAATAGACTTTATAATTTTCGTTTTAGATTTGATTTAGCAACGTATACATACAAAAACAAATGCTTTTATTTTTGCTGGTTGTCTGGCTAATAATAAATTATATCTAATCATACCTTTGTATTAACATTATTCATGAAAGATAGGTAACAAGGATATGTTGGTTGAATTCATTCAAATACGGGTAAAGTTTAGAAGTACGATTCCTTGAGATAGATTGCTTGGTTGTTGGTTACTAAAACTTACATTGGCAAAAATTTAATGCATGTACAGGAAAAGGGAGAGAACTTGGCAAAATACAAAATGTACGGGTAATATGCAAGACACAGCATGGTACAGTTGATATGTAAAACACAATAATTGTATTACTAACATTTAAAAACAGTAATATTTTCGCCATTTTGAACTATTGTAAGAACCAGAAATTATTGCAGTTGTTTCCTGGAAGGAATTTTAGTATCCTTCATATGGATTAAAGAAATACAGATTGAACCAACGGAGTTACCACGATTGTTTACAGCTGGTATATCTACGTTGGCCCAACGTTTGTTCAACATCGGCAGGTATTATTCCATCATTACGTTGGGCCAATGTATTGTATAAATCTTACAACGTTGTGCCAACGTTTAAAACTGTTGGACCAATGCATGTAGATACGTTGGGACAATGTTGTCAGTTAGTCTATGAAAACGTATGTTTATACAGCATAATTTCTTAATTTTCACTTATTTTGAATTATGTTTAATAACTTTTTTATCGTGTTGTATTTGTCATGTTGTTAATGTCATGTATGTTGTACATTTGGAATACGCAATGTATCTTTTATATGTGCTTTATCCAATTAAATGTTTGTTTTTATTCAAAATGACCAACCAAAATATGTAATCATGCATGACTTGAAATTTGTTATATATATAGTAAGAGCTGTTTTGCAAAAACTCACGTTTTCTCCTCACCACTGTAAAATGCTTGACTTTTCTTAATACCACTGGCACTGCAAAGTACTTGGCGTCAGCTAATTGAAAAGCACGAAACTTCCTCATGACGTGACAAGAACGTCATTATGACTTTATCTAACGTTATAAATATAAGGACATTTGTATGTTTAGTATGTTTTGAAAAATTAAACATCTCGACTTTATATCGTAGTTATTCTTAAATTATTTAAATAAACATGATGCTAGTCAAAACTGAATAATTATTTACTTATATTTACTGGTATTTTTTACTGAAATCGTCCCGTTTCTTGACAAAGTTTGGAAAGTATATAGATTATACCGTTGGTTTCCTAGTTTTTACTATGATATGTCGACTTTATTATCTCAACAAGTCGATATTATAGAAGCATTAAGTCGACTTGTCTAGATAGTGAACACAACATGTTGACATACTAACCGCGACAAGTCGACAAAAGATATCTCGGCAACTCGTCTTTTTTTTTTTTATTTTAATAGATATAGGAAGATGTGGTGTGAGTGCCAATGAGACAACTCTCCATCCAAATAACATTTTAAAAATTAAACCATTATAGGTTAAAGTACGGCCTTCAATTTTGATAGTTTTTTCACCAAGAGTGGACACATTGAAGTCTTGCCTGTACTAGTGTTCATAAAACTATTTGTATTGAAGAATACAAAACCAGTTTATACCAAAGTTTATACCATTTAAATAAAAATATAACGTTTAAATGACCACTGTACATGTGCATGAGATCAGGTTGAGATAATCCATGTAGGTCTAACAAGGATTATATACAACAAATCTAGTTAACCTATTGCTAAAAGCATCTTCAACATAAACCTTATAAAAAATGACCTTGACCAATGAACCATGTGAATCATGTCAATGTTAAGTGACACCTGCTAAACAGACATGCACATCACCTTACACTTATCCCTACACCAAATATAGTTCCAGCCCTATAATATTTGAAAAAAAAACAATCTGCGAAATTTATCTTTGTCCAATGAACCATGAAAATGAGGTCAAGGTCAGATGTTGATCGCGAGACAGACATGTACACCTTACACACATCAGATGCTTATAGTATCTGAGGAATGACCAACACACAAAAAATAACTTTGACCAATGAACTATGAAAATGAGGTCATGGTCAAATGATTATTGCCAGACAGACAGGTACATCATGTACATCTTGCAAACATTTTCTATACCAAATATGATTGACTGGATGCTAATAGTACTTGAGAAAATTACCAAAACACCCAAAAATAGCTTTGAACCATGAAAATGAGGTCCAGGTCAGATGATTATTACCAGACAGACATGTAAAACCTTAGAAACATCGCATACACCAAATATAATTGACTGGATGCTTTTAGTATCTGAGAAAATAGCAAAACATAAAAAAAATATCTTTGACCACTGAATTATAAAAATGAAGTCAAGGTCAGATGACAACTGCCAGTTGGGCTTGTTCACCTTAATCATTTCATACACCGAATATGAAAGACCTATTGCTTATAGTTTCGGAGGTATGGACCTAACCTTGTTAACTGAAATCAGGTCGAGGTCCAGTGAAAACTGTCTGACAGACATGATGACCTTGAAAAGTACACAGAAACCAATTACAGTTATCCTATTGCTTAAAATAAGTGAGAAAATAACATTGCAAAAAACTTTTTTTTTTCAATTAAGCACTGAACCATGAAAATGAGGTAAAGATGACAGGCGGAAATTTCGTAACATAAGGCATATGTATACAAAGTATGTAGAATCTCCTACCTTCTGAAATATACAGATTTTAAGTTAAAAGCTAATACTGCCGCCTCCGGATCACTATCAATAGTCTCGCAGAAGCGATAGAAGTCGCAGGCGAAACAAAAATTCCTGCCTGTTTTTTTTAATCAGATTGTGCTAGCTCCTACGGGATAAAATGGGTCCAAAATTCACACTTTTACGGTGTCATCGGGTATAATCCTTTGTAATGAATTCCATTTTCTATGAAAATATTTTTCAGAATTATGTATCTAGATATGTATTTGGTATATTCGTGTCCGTCCGTCGTCAACATGTTGGACATTAACTCAAACACTCTTTAACCATTTTACATAAAACTTTGGGAAATTGTTTATATCTATTGAGTATATGATAAATCAAAATCAGGAGAAAATCATGAATTATATAAAACTGCAGTCAATAAGTTTAAACGTGTCACAGATAAGGCAAAAACTGACTACTGACTACAAAATACACCGATTTTCATAAATTTCTGATATGAAATGGAGAAGTTATCGACTATTTCAAAAAGGTGACGGGCGTATCATGCACTCATGGCGTTAGCTGTTTATTTGTTATGGAATACTTTTTTCATCATTTATTTTTGTACAGTTATAGAAACTCACACATGCTTGTAATTTAAATAGTGTGTAATAAAAATTGAGAATGGAAATGAGGAATATGCCAAAGAGACAAAAATGATATCTTTTAAAAATTCAAGGGCAGTTATGGTATCAAAGTAGATCCAATTGACATAGTTCTTGCATGTGTTTGTTGCTACTAAAAAATGACCTAAAAGAGGTTGAATATAAATATTCGCATTTTGACTTTTTTAAATGTCTATTTAATAAGTTGTGTGATTTTTTCTGAATAAGACTATTAGGCAAAGTTGTTTATAGCCGGTAAAAAAGCCAAAAGCACCAATTAAGAGCATGCAATTTATCAAGTACCTCGAACAAATTTTGACACTCTAAAAGTAATTTATTCCACTTTTTTCAGAGGCCTAATTTGGACAATTTTTTATCAGGTTTTTGATTGTACCAAATCTACTAGTAAGTAGAATACATGTATAGTTAAGTAGGGAAACAATGGCTTAAAGACGAAATAAATCTTTGTTTGTAATGAGTTATGTGCAGCTTTGGAACCCAGTACATGGTTGGAAATTTCATTGTACAATGTATTTGGTTCAGCTTTGAAAAGAGCTGAGTCTATACCATATAATATTAAAAATTAAAATATAAAATTGAGAAAGGAAATGGTGAATATGTCAAAGCGACAACCACCCGACCATAGAGCAGATAACAGCCGAAGGCAACCAATGGGTCTTCAATGTTATAATATTAAAAATTAACTGTTTGTAAGGACCTAGTCCTTAATTGAGATCCTTGTCAGATATTCCTGGCCATATGTTTTCCTTTATGTCATATTATTTCTACCGAATTTTGGCTGTCAAAAAAATGCTAACATTTCAATTTTCAATAACAGTTAACAGCAAATACATTATCACAATAACAGATAACAAAAAAACATAAGCCCAAAAACAGCTAACAAAGAATAAGACAATAACAGCTAACAGCAAATTTATTTTCAAAATAACAGATAACAAAGAATTATAATGCCCCATAACAGCTAAACCCCTTGCCCCCTCACAATATTTTACAAATGATGCTGGGAAGATCCTGAAAAAGGTTTTTTAGTTAAAACAATATTTTATTTTTTAAAAAGTGCACAAAATGTAATTATAAGATATATATATTAGGATTCAGAAACCAGAAAAATTTATATAAATTCGTCTCCTTTTAAAAAAAATGACAAAATTAGGAACATAGTATAAGAAACTCGTATAATATAATTTTCAATTCACATTTTACGAGTTAATTTATTCTGTTGTTTGTCCGTTACTCAGAAGTCAGTGTGATAAACCAAAGAGCTGAAAGCTCTGAGGAAAAATGACGCCACTGTCTCTTATATTTGGATAGTTTTTATGCAAGTCTTGATTTTCACATACCTTAATTAGTTTAACAATGCAACATGTCTCGTAAGCATATAATTGATATTTGTATATGTGTGTGTGTGTGAAGTGAGGGTGACAACTGGCTGGGTTTTTTTTAAGACAAATGAATAGGTCAAGACTACCTGAATTGTACAAATAAATACCGTAGAAAGGCTTGTATATTTCTCACTGTTACATAGTCTGAATCTGGGTCCGTTTGCGTCCTCTCATGTTTGCCCCCTTTCACTTTCCCACCTTACATGTTCGCACCCAATCTTAATTGGTTTTGTGTTTAATAACTCTGTAAGCAAGTGTTTTCTTATAAGTATAATTGTTGTCACTGTCTCAAAATAAAGTGTTGAATAAATCTTAATCATGTTTTGGATAGGGTATTGTTAAAAATAATAATAATCCTTTCTAAATAAAGTGGTATTTTGTCAACGTTTTTTTTTTGTGTTGAATAACTCTTAATCATGTTTTGGTTAGTGTATTGCTATAACTTTGTTTCATTGACTTGGTTCAAAATGAAGTGAGATTCTGAGTATGTTTTTTTCTGTGTGTTGAATAAATTTTATCATGTTTTGGTTATAATAGTGGATTGCTATATTTTGGTTCCTATATTTTATTGCTTCGTTGTTTCAGATCAAAGGGACCAAGCTGTTAAAAACAATTATCTTTTGTGTTTTTCCATTTAAATCTTCAATGTTTTACTCATACCAGGCTATAAATACATTCAGTATTTACACCAAAGCAATTTAAAACAACAATCATGATTTTCTAATTATTCAACTTGAATTAAAATTGGGCGCGAATGAGTAGAGTGCGAACAGACCTTGGGTGCGAACGTGTAGGTTGCGAAAGTGTATTTGGCGCGAACAGACCTGATACCACAGTCTGAACCCCCTTCTCCCACAAAATATTAAGTAAATTATCTTTTTGTTACTGTTATCAAAGGTCTAATGAAACTCAGGTAATTTCAAACATTTGTCAAAGAATTCTAGTCAAACCGGCACCTGGTTAAATTGGCACCTGGACAAATCAGCACCTGGTTAAATCGACACCTGATATAGTCAATTCGTCATCCATGTAAAATATATATTTTTAACAGTTTTTTAAGCAAAAAGAGTAAAAATAAGAAAGGGGTTGCCAGTATTTTTTTCAGTATTTAAGCAAAAAAAGTTAAATTCTAACTTTCACATTTTTAGGTGTTCATGTACATTTTGTATATATTTATTTTTCTCAACTAAATGACTTTTTTGGTGTATTTTTAATGATATATATATGAGTAGTCCAAATAATTATTACGTCTGGCAAGGCTTTTTTAATTTTATTCTGGGACACCTTCCTATGACCGCAAGGCTATGTTAATTATTTTCTGGGACGCCTTCATACGAACGTCGTAGGAAGGCGTCCCAGAAAAAAAATATCCTTGCCAGACGTCATAATTATTTGGACTAATACATGAGATATTGGATATTTTTATGCATTATTTTAACCAGTTGAGCATTTTACAGGATTGTTGGTTTAATGCTGTTTAAACTTTACTAAAAAAAACAACCTTAAATTTGCTAATTATTTGACATGAAAGTTTGATTTATTGAAAGGGACTCATAGTTTTCCATTTTATTTTGATAATTGTCTAATTGTTAAAACAACAGTTGGGTGAGGGCTTCGTTGTTAACCTTTATACACAACAACATATTCAATTTGGTTTCCTTGTTTACCTAAATACACAACAACATATTCACTATGTACTTGGTAACAGTTATTAATTAATTGAATAGAAAATATTATAACAAATATTATTGGATGGCGAATTGACGTCAAATAGGTGCCGATTTGACTATATGCCAATTTGACCAGGTGCCGACTTGACTTGTACGTTTCAATTCCTCTGCGATCGTTTGCGGTATTTTCTTGAGAAAACATATTTTCCACCATCAAAGAGAAGAAGAAACTGCTTGAAAATGATTCTGGAACGCTTCATGATTGTAAAAATAAGTTTAATTCACTCAAATAACAATTTTGAAACTTGCGATGTTTAAACAGGAAGTTTCAAAAGCACGTGTAAAAGAAGAAAATAACCGGTGAGAGTGGAAATCCGTACATGACAGATATCACTATAGTACGACTTTGAAAGTAAAACAGTTCCATCCTTTTGTAAAACAGTCTTTAATATACCTATCACATTAATGTTTGAAGGGTCTTAAGCTGATTCAAACCATTTAAGTAGGTATGAAACACCAAAACGGAATGAACAATAACCGATTACGTTTTGTAGTTTACAAATTCTAAACTGGTTTCCGTCAAACTACAACTCTTTGTTCGAGTGTAGTGGAATACAAGCAGAAACCAGTAAGTAAATATGAAACCGAGTGTAAACTGGTTCCTGGCTGATAACTACACAATGATCATGCATAATGATAACACAAGCAGATTCCAGTTTGTATGGAAAATAGTAAATACGAAACCAAGCGCGGTAGGCAGAGAAATGTAATGAAGTTCAGGTCGGCAGTAATGGAACAATGACTGCGTCATTTTCCAAAAAATGTGATCAAATCATTTTTTTTTTTTATAATTATGGTTTCACATGTAGCTGGGAAATATGTAAATGTTTCGAAAATAAGGTTACATTAAATCAAAGTTTCAACATGTAAATCGAAATAGACATAAAAATAGTTGCTATGACCAGATCTCCCTGTTTCTAAAATAAATCTTTGTACAATTTTAAAAATATTTTTGTTTCCTCATCACTGATTAGTTCACTACCTAATAATAATGTTTGTACATTATATATTAGTAGTGTAGAAATGGTTTGTGTCCTGATGACTCTATAAGTATTACATTCTAGCAGATAGTGTTTGCTGCTCTCAACTTGCCCACATATACAGAGACTGGAAAGAACAATATTTTTTCTGGAAAAGGTGTTCATTTAAGCCACTGTAGTTCAACTGGAGTCTGGCGTGAAGTATTTGGCCTTTTCCACAAACCAATATTATGGTATGTAAGGACCTTCTTAGTCCTCTATTTATATAACTTTCAAGTGTAAATTTTGATAGATTAATTACATTTAAGATGTTGTGGAAGGCTGTTCCATTCACGAATAAAAGATGGTAGGAAGGAATTTTGATAAAACTCAAGATAGTTCTACATGCATGTAGTTCATATTTTGAACATTAAATGACCTTCTAGTATTATAGTTATAGACTTAATAAAGTTGTTTAGGTATGAGACTCCAAAGATAATTAGGAGCTTATAATCATGAAACATTTCGTGAAATTTGATAACTTTATGTCTGCATCTTCTTTCACTCATAGATACCCAACCAGTATCATTATAAAGTTTAGATTAAGAGCAAAGTTTAGTTGCACCTGTGACTAAAGGAGACGCTGCTACTTAAATGCTCTCTATTCTGTCCTTTAAATTGGTATGTTATCCCACACAGTTTCCGCATATTCGAGAATAGGCCTGATGAGACCGGTATATATAACTTGTAGATTATGACTCGTTAGCTCAAACTTTAAACTCCTCATAAGATTTAAGCTAGGCAAAGCTTTATCAATAATATAGTTAACCTGACTTTCCCCAACAAACGTTTTCTTCAAAGAAAAAAATAACCCTAAATGTTTATATAAAAAAGAAGATGTGGTATGATTGCCAATGAGACAACTATCCACATGTTATGTTCTTCAACCTCTTGTATCTGTGTACAGTTTTATTTTAGGACAAAGCCAACTAAGACATTAACACCTCAAAGGAGCACAAATAGGACCATACAAATATAACTTGCATGCTTGCAGGTTCTTGGATGCCATGTCGCATATTAGAATGACATCATGCAGAAATGCATCTTGTATCATGAATGGTGAATTTTCCATTGATTTTCTAGTGAGTTAACTCGGTTATTTTTAGTAGAGTTCGTTAACTGAATGATTTTTTAGTTATTTCACTCTCCAATCCCACCATAGAGAACTTCTTGTTTGAAAGGCAAAGAATGGGAGGAGCTTAAACCAGTGCATTAACTTCCATCTCAAATTTTTTTAATGCACAGCCTAGCTCCGCCTCCTTAGAGTAGTAATTAGGGAGCGACCATTTCAACTTCAAGGGGGCTATAAAAAGAAGATGTGGTATGATTGCCAATGAGATAACTATCCACAAGAGACCAAAATGACACAGACATTAATAACTATAGGTCACCATACGGCATTCGACAAAGAGCAAAGCCCAACCGTAAAGTCAGCTATAAAAGGCCAATGTAATACGATGCAAGCGAGAAAACTAACAGCCTTATTTGTATTAAAAATAAACGTAAAACAAATATGTAACACATTAACAAATGACAACCACTAAATTATGTTGTCCTCAGGCTGAAATTTGTGTTTCGCACAAAGGGCGATCAATCTTATTAAGTTTTTCAACGCTATCAATCAATTTTTTGTTTTCAATATTTATAAATGATTTGGTGAATACTTCATTATAAATTATAAATTTTTTTGGAACATTTTATATCCAGTAGCATACTGCTAACAAACCTATTCTATAATAAAATAGACACGCTTTCCTTATGTACACGTTACACTAGAATATATTCAACTTTATAAAAGATTATTGTTTACATGACTTCGGATTTTAAAATTTTTTGAATACTGGAAAAAAGTTTTACCTCTGCCATGAATTAATTTTCATTTTGCGGTCCTACAATTGGTACACTATTGCACATAATCTCTACAAACAATAACGAACCTAGCCCTCCATCTGCTATTATCACGTTACACAGAAGACCAAAGCAGGGTTTTATTTAAATATATCAAGGTAAAATGTAAAGTGCAGGCATATCAATTAAGCTTGATTTGATGTTTGTCCATTATGTTTGTAAAAAGATTGGGTTTGTACTCGCTGTCCATGTAATTTAAACCACCAATGGAGCTGATAACAAAACATGAGACTTAAAATTTCTGAGCCTGTGAAGAATATGTTTCCACTTTATGAATTTTTGAAAAACAGGGAAAATTATAGCACCTTTAATGTTTGCCTTTCCATTGATATTTATCCATTTTCTTGCATACACTTGTTTAAACCTCATTTTTTTTAATTCTCAACATGGTTTGTGGCACCAGCTTGTCATCAATAAAGTTGGTTGTTGCTTAAGTATTATTATAGACTTACTAAGATTTTTAAGCATTTGAGAAAAGTATTCTTTTATTTGTTACCACATGTTATAAACATCTACTCCTTATCAAATCACTTGATCTGAAAGTAAGTGAGGTACATCATAACTTATCATATTTCATTGTTTACACTGTTTGATAGTCATATACCACACTGTAATCACATACAGCTTTAAATTAACTGCTATGATTTTAGTGGTACAGATATAGACAACAAGTCATATGCTGCTACAACTTTATCTTTTCCTATCACAGAAGCTGCTTCATCATATAATATCTGTACTGTTTCTTGGTTCTGTAAATGAACAATGTGTTGACAGTGTATTGTGGAAACTAACATAGATAATAAGACAGTTTCTTGGTTCTGTAAATGAACAATGTGTTGACAGTGTATTGTGGAAACTATCATCATAGATAATAAGACAGTTTCTTGGTTCTGTAAATAAACAATGTGTTGACAGTGTATTGTGGAAACTAACATAGATAATAAGACAGAATATTAAAACAGATTTTTTTATTGGAAATAAACTCATTGGTGATTATACCAAACTCCTTTATTTTTTATATTAAATGTGATATAGCTTTATCACCATATACACAGTTTCTATCTTTTGTCATAACATATTAAACAGATATATCATGTTTAGGAGGGGTATTTGCAACAAATACGAGAGAATGTGAAGTTTTGTGAGCCGTAAGGCGAGGGAAATTT
Source organism: Mytilus trossulus (assembly GCF_036588685.1). Taxonomy (NCBI): domain Eukaryota; kingdom Metazoa; phylum Mollusca; class Bivalvia; order Mytilida; family Mytilidae; genus Mytilus; species Mytilus trossulus. The sequence continues at coordinate 103,595,062 of NC_086374.1, read as the reverse complement.
ATTCTCAATACTGTTTTTTTCGCAACTACCCCTCAAGAACATACTATATCTGTTTAATTACACTGAATGTTAATGTTCTAAAACGCATTGATGATCGTGACGTTACAAGCGCAAAGTCTGATTGATTATTTATTAGCAAATACCACAGCAGAGAGGGTAAAAAAGGCATATCCTAATATTGTGTCAAACTTCTTGAAATTTTGTCACTTTTGTCAGACACAACCAATTGGTAAGTATTGTCATCAAAATAAGGACCACTAATTCAAACAATGCTGAGTTGTTTTTATATTTTCCTTATTGATAATTTTTGCTTTTCAAAGTATTTATAAATATATATACAACTCGTCTAAACATCAACCCAACAATGTTAGATCTGTAAATTTGCTTTCGCAAATTTTAGGTTCTTCCCTCGCCGGGATTCGAAACCCATGCTACTGTGATATCGTGACACCAAATCGCCTGCACTGCAGCCGTCCCGCTAGACTACACGACCACCTGGGCTCTCAAAAAAAGAGCTTTCGCTGGCCATGTGTTCCCTTTCCACGTCAGTTTTAATCTAGCAGCGTACTACAGTACATGATATATAAGGCATGAAGACATACTTATAAATATATATATATATATTCCTTTTGTAGTTCTCAAATCAGTAGACAAAAGAGCAAACATTGGGCCTAACCCTAACCCTAACCCTGTCTTGCTGATCATTTTTGTTAATTAAAATTTCTTTCTAACACATTTTTAAGATAAAAGCTAAGAACACAAAGGAAATGGTAAAAATCCTGATTGAAAGGCAATAACTCCAATAAAAAGATGACAGAAGATTTCAACCTTGCTGACTTGTTTTTTGATCTTTTATTCCTGATCATGTTTGCTATAAAATATTTCTTTTAAACTATAATAGTTTTTAACTTTAACACATCATTGTTTTATTGATAGCCATAATAAAAATTAGGATTGCAGGTACAAAAATTTCAGCAAAAAATTAAACATTTGTTTTTTTCTTTACAAATTTTATTTATTGCACTGGTATTAGTTATAACTTAATGATATGGTACAAAAATCAACCCAAAACAAAAACAAGTTTTGGTTAGGCACAGGATGACATTTAAAATATTCATATCATTAAAAAAACTCAATATTATCTCCCTTTGGTGCAAAAATGCCATTTTTTAGCATTAAAATTGAAATATCTTTTTTAACTCATCAGTGACCTTTATTTTTAATTATTGTTTTCAAATAAGCTTTTCACAAATTAAATAATTGTAAGTTTTAAGTGATTTCTGTAATTTAGTTCTTTTTTTATTTCGAAATTACATCTATTTCTCCTATCAGTTCAACATAAACTAGAGGCTCTAAAGAGCCTGTGTCGCTCACCTTGGTCTATGTGCATATTAAACAAAGGACACAAATGGATTCATGACAAAATTGTATTTTGGTGATGGTGATGTGTTTGAAGTTCTTACTTTACTGAACGATTTTGATTCTTACAATTATATCTATCATGAACTTTGCCCATTAGTAACAGAGAACTATATTTGGTAAAAATTTACATAAATTTACCAAATTAATGAAAATTGTTAAAAATTGACTATAAAGGGCAATAACTCCTTAAGGGGTCAATTGACCATTTAGGTCATGTTGACTTATTTGTAGATCTTACTTTGCTGAACATTATTGCTGTTTACAGTTTATCGCTATCTATAATAGTATTCAAGATAACCAAAAACGGCAAAATTTCTTTAAAAATTAACAATTGGAGGGCAGCAACCCAACAACCAGTTGTCCAATTCATCTGAAAAATTCAGGGCAGATAGATATTGACTTGATTAACAATTTAACTTCATGTCAGATTTGCTCTAGATGCTTTGGTTTCATAGTTATAAGCAAAAAACTGTATTTTACCCCTATGTTCTATTTTTAGCCGTGGCGGCCATCTTGGTTGAATGGCCAGGTCATCGGACACATTTTTCAAACTAGATACCCCAAAGATGATTGTGGCCTAGTAGTTTCAGTGGAGATTTTGTAAAAGATTACTTAGATTTATGAAAAATGGTTAAAGATTGACTATAAAGGGCAATAACTCCTAAAGGGGTCAACTGACCATTTTGGTCATGTTGACTTATTTGTAGATCTTACTTTGCTGAACATTATTGCTGTTTACAATTTATCTCTATCTATAATAATATTCAAGATAATAACCAAAAACAGCAAAAATTCCTCAAAATTACCAATTCAGGGGCAGCAACCCAACAACCGATTGACCGATTCATCTGAAAATTTCAGGGCAGATAGTTCTAGACCTGATAAACATTTTTATCCCATGTCAGATTTCTCAAAATGCTTTGGTTTTTGAGTTATAAGCCAAAAACTGCATTTTACCCCTATGTTCTATTTTTAGCGGTGGCGGCCATCTTGGTTGGTGACAAGGTCACGCCACACATTTTTTAAACTAGATACCCCAAAGATGATTGTGGCCAAGTTTGAATTAATTTGGCCAAGTAGTTTCAGAGGAGAAGATTTTTGTAAAAGATTACTTTAATTTACGAAAAATGGTTAAAAATTGACTATAAAGGGCAATAACTCCTAAACGGGTCAACTGACCATTTTGGTCATGTTGACTTATTTGTAGATCTTACTTTGCTGAACATTATTGCTGTTTACAGTTTATCTCTATCTATAATAATATTCAAGATAATAACCAAAAACAGCAAAATTTCCTCAAAATTACCAATTCAGGGGCAGCAACCCAACAACCGATTGACTGATTCATCTGAAAATTTTAGGGCAGATAGATCTTGACCTGATAAACATTTTTATCCCATGTCAGATTCCTCAAAATGCTTTGGTTTTTGAGTTATAAGCCAAAAACTGCATTTTACCCCTTTGTTCTATTTTTAGCCGTGGCGGCCATCTTGGTTGCTTGCCCAGGTCACGCCACACATTTTTTAAACTAGATACCCCAAAGATGATTGTTGCCAAGTTTGGATTAATTTTGCCAAGTAGTTTCAGAGGAGAAGATTTTTGTAAAAGATTACTTTAATTAGCGAAAAATGGTTAAAAATTGACTATAAAGGGCAATAACTCCTAAACGGGTCAACTGACCATTTTGGTAATGTTGACTTATTTGTAGATCTTACTTTGCTGAACATTATTGCTGTTTACAGTTTATCTCTAACTATAATAATATTCAAGATAATAACCAAAAACAGCAAAATTTCTTCAAAATTACCAATTAGGGGCAGCAACCCAACAACCAATTGACCGATTCATCTGAAAATTTCAGGGCAGATAGATCTTGACCTGATAAACATTTTTATCCCAAGTCAGATTCCTCAAAATGCTTTGGTTTTTGAGTTATAAGCCAAAAACTGCATTTTACCCCTATGTTCTATTTTTAGCGGTGGCGGCCATCTTGGTTGGTTGACAAGGTCACGCCGCACATCTTTTAAACTAGATACCCCAAAGATGATTGTGGCCAAGTTTGAATTAATTTGGCCAAGTAGTTTCAGAGGAGAAGATTTTTGTAAAAGATTACTTTAATTTATGAAAAATGGTTAAAAATTGACTATAAAGGGCAATAACTCCTAAACGGGTCATCTGACCATTTTGGTCATGTAGACTTATTTGTAGATCTTACTTTGCTGAACATTATTGCACTTTACAGTTTATCTCTATCTATAATAATATTCAAGATAATAACCAAAAACAGCAAAAATTCCTCAAAATTACCAATTCAGGGGCAGCAACCCAACAACCGATTGACCGATTCATCTGAAAATTTCAGGGCAGATAGTTCTAGACCTGATAAACATTTTTATCCCATGTCAGATTTCTCAAAATGCTTTGGTTTTTGAGTTATAAGCCAAAAACTGCATTTTACCCCTATGTTCTATTTTTAGCGGTGGCGGCCATCTTGGTTGGTTGACAAGGTCACGCCACACATTTTTTAAACTAGATACCCCAAAGATGATTGTGGCCAAGTTTGAATTAATTTGGCCAAGTAGTTTCAGAGGAGAAGATTTTTGTAAAAGATTACTTTAATTTACGAAAAATGGTTAAAAATTGACTATAAAGGGCAATAACTCCTAAACGGGTCAACTGACCATTTTGGTCATGTTGACTTATTTGTAGATCTTACTTTGCTGAACATTATTGCTGTTTACAGTTTATCTCTATCTATAATAATATTCAAGATAATAACCAAAAACAGCAAAATTTCCTCAAAATTACCAATTCAGGGGCAGCAACCCAACAACCGATTGACCGATTCATCTGAAAATTTTAGGGCAGATAGATCTTGACCTAATAAACATTTTTATCCCATGTCAGATTCCTCAAAATGCTTTGGTTTTTGAGTTATAAGCCAAAAACTGCATTTTACCCCTTTGTTCTATTTTTAGCCGTGGCGGCCATCTTGGTTGCTTGACCAGGTCACGCCACACATTTTTTAAACTAGATACCCCAAAGATGATTGTGGCCAAGTTTGGATTAATTTTGCCAAGTAGTTTCAGAGGAGAAGATTTTTGTAAAAGATTACTTTAATTAGCGAAAAATGGTTAAAAATTGACTATAAAGGGCAATAACTCCTAAACGGGTCAACTGACCATTTTGGTAATGTTGACTTATTTGTAGATCTTACTTTGCTGAACATTATTGCTGTTTACAGTTTATCTCTAACTATAATAATATTCAAGATAATAACCAAAAACAGCAAAATTTCTTCAAAATTACCAATTAGGGGCAGCAACCCAACAACCAATTGACCGATTCATCTGAAAATTTCAGGGCAGATAGATCTTGACCTGATAAACATTTTTATCCCATGTCAGATTTGCTCTAAATGCTTTGGTTTTTGAGTTATAAGCCAAAAACTGCATTTTACCCCTATGTTCTATTTTTAGCCGTGGCGGCCATCTTGGTTGGTTGACCGGGTCACGCCACACATTTTTTAAACTAGATACCCCAATGATGATTGTGGCCAAGTTTGGTTTGATTTGGCCCAGTAGTTTCAGAGGAGAAGATTTTTGTAAAAGTTAACGACGACGGACGACGACGACGACGGACAAAGACGGACGACGACGGACAACGACGGACGACGACGGACGACGGACGCCAAGTGATGAGAAAAGCTCACTTGGCCCTTCGGGCCAGGTGAGCTACAAAAGGACATTTTCTAAAATGTATGCTTCTTTGGGAGGCAGACTGTGCTGAAATGATCCCCATTTTTTTATTTCATTTTGCAAGTATATGATAAAGGTCATTTATAACAAAAATATAGCGAAATCCTATATTACAAAAAAAAAATGATTTACACGCGCAAGCCCCCTTAAGTGACATCTTCACAAAAACGGACGCAAATTTTGAGAAACAGGTGAGATAAAAAGGAAGAAATGTACCTACCTCAGTGTCTGTGCAATTGATAGGTTTATACCTCTGACTATAATGTGTCAATACCAGCTTCTGTACATCCAATCTTTGGGCAATATCTGCTGCCATATCTGAAAAAAAAAAAAATTTACAACATGGATTGTAATGACGATAAGTTCTTGAAGATACTAGGAAAACAATCATCTTAAGTACGGTAAGTTGATGACAAGCCTTTGATCTCTGTGGTTTTGAATTCAAACCCTGCTCTTGGCCAATTAACAATAATTGTCAGTTTTCTGGCCAACAGTCAGAAGTGCTCACTGATACTCCATCTGCAAATATCTTAAACAATTGCTGCCATCATATAGCTAAGTGTGCTTTGTAAGTACAGAAAATCCCATTGTGGTGCTTTCAATACATATTTTAACAGATATGGTTATAATATATACTTTGCATTACATTTAATAAAGATAAATACATCTTACCTGGTGTTGAATGGCCATTTTGTATGGCAGTGTCTTTACAACTATTTTGTAATGTTGCCTCGTGTACTAAGATATCTGCATTTTGACCAACTTTAAGAAGCTCCTCTGACCAACAAGTATCCCCACATATAATTACTTTTCTTCCTGGTCTAGGAGGTCCAACAACATCTCTTGGAGAAATCTAAACGACAATTACATATATCTCTGTTTTTCAGGTTTCATGAATAAAAGTGACTACAGGTAAAAGTTAATCAAGCAGAGTTTGAATGAGGGATCTTTCATTTCTTTCATCAACTGTTCATGAATTTTTCTGTATTCTTTATTTATTTCAACAATTAATCTCTATTCTCTACATATCACCACACTATAAATCTATATTCTGAATTATATTTGCTTATTTTTCTCTATTTTCATATTGTCCATTACTCTGCACTTTTTCGTCAATTAAACTCCGAACAAACCCTCATAAAATAGCGATACAATTATAACGAATATGCCTCTACTATGAAATACAGGTAGTTTTGATGGTAAGTATCCACCTTTTCAGTGCAGATGCTACATGTATTATTTTACAGAATCACTAGTGGTGTAAAAGTTGAGATTCTACCTTTGTGTGTGTGTGTGTATGTTTGATAGCATTTTTGTCATGGCTCACAATAATAGAATAGCAAGTTTGCCAATATGCAGTCTATAAACTAATGATGCAATCTTGGTCTTTGACCAAATGACCACCAAAGGAATATTATCTTCATAAAGTTTTTTTATGTGAAAAGGTATGACAAATCAAAAGTAGGTACCGGTAATGTAAATGACAATACACGTAATTAATTAACAGTCCCTGATGAAATTCATAGCATGATTGTTTCAGTCATTCAAATTCAATGACGTTCCTTATTAGAATTAAAGTGATGCACTATATATATATAGTGTTCGAAAATTATCGGCTACCAGATAGTTATCTGTTATTTGTTGCAGGATAATTGTATATGATTAATATATCTGGTGGAAATTTTAACAATTACATAAAACATCCCTTAACTGAATAGTTATGCTATGGTAAACATTCAACTGGTTTGGTAATCATTGATAGCATAACAAGATATTGGCTTAGCCTGTGAGTTCATTTAAATAATTGTACATAGTACATGTAGCTATGCAGTCTTGAAGATTTAGGTAATGAATTACCAAACAGTCAAGTCTTTTGAATGAAAGAATTAACTACGCACTCAATTTCATTCAAATGATTTCATTAAACCTAATGTTAAATTAATAAGTGGTATCTAATTCATGTATAAATGTGATAAAATAATTCGAAAAATATATATTGTTTACCTTTTCTCCAGATGGTGCTGTGATTTTCTCCCCTGCCTTTATTTTAGAATATAATGGACCTGGAGGTACACCTTTAGCCTTTAGTTTAGCTGCATCTAACCTGTCAGAAATATATAGATTTAGTATATAATAGTAAATTTCCCCCAACTTTTCCCTACTTTTTCCTCTTCTTAGATTGAAAGCTATAAACAAATACCAAATTCATCTTGAGTATTGTGGACTGGAAGAAAAAAATCAATCATTAAAGCTTGATCCAGTATGATATAAAAATATATTTATTTATCATTATTTTGTGTAATTTTTCTTTTATACTTTTTTATTTTAATTTTCATATCATGCTACTTGCTTGAGAAAGAAAATTATCGCTATTTTCTGCGGCTCATTAGCAAGTCTATTTTTCCTTAGTTTAGAAAAGAAAATGTATGACTTCATGAGAATAAGTCATTCAAGTTGTATAGGAAAATAACAATTATACATTATCAATGGTATTTTAAACTCTAGACATTTTTCGCGACATCTAACTAATGGCCATTTGATGAGTTTGTTGTTGAGAAACACCCTCTTTTTTATAATACTCTCTATAATCTATAATTATACGTAGAAATGCCACCAAACTATATTATTGAATTGCTGATTTACAGGTTTGAATAATAATTAGTCATCAAAAGTACCAGGATTATAATTTAATACGCCAGATGCACGTTTCGTCTACATAAGACTCATCAGTGACGCTCAGTTGAAAATAGTTTTAAGGCCAAACAGGTATATTTAAGTTTAAGAGCAAGGGAAAAAAGTTGTGCCAAATACGGCTAAGGCAATATATTCCTGGGATAAGAAAATCCTTAGTTTTTTAAACAATTATTTTTGTACAACTTCCTGATCTCTTTAACAAATTTGGTTATAATAAGTTGAACCATCAATATTTTTGTTATTCAGTTGGGAATTGGGTGTTGATTGAATATTTTAGTAAGTCTCTGTAAATTTCATTCACTTCTTTTCTTGCCCTGTACAATTTAGAGGTGGAATATTTAGTAGACATTGAGATGAGTAAAATCTTATTTAACAGATTTTTGTTCTGATATTGAACTGTTACACCCCTGTCCAAAGTAAGGACTTGGTGCCCAAAATGTTTAACCCAACTATTTTTATGTTGCTGTCTCAAGTTTGGAACCTGTAATTCAGTCGATCATGTTTGTTGCTCTGTTTTATATTTTTGGTTCAATTTGTTTTTTAACATTTGTCGTTTTGGGTCTTATGTTGAACATCTCAAGTTGACCTCTCATGAAATGAATTGTTTAGGTATACATTTAAAGATATGGCTAAAAGAAAATACAATAGACTAGAATTATTTCAATATATGCATGCAAATGGTCATATCAAACAAATACTAATTTTCATTTCTACATATATTTTTACAGTATTCATTCAAAAATGAAGTGATGGATAGTATTACGTACATAGGGGGATATATACTTGCCTCCCCATGCCGTTAAAGTTACATTTGCTGAAGAGCAATAAAAACACATCTATTACCATAGCACGTTTATATAAGAGACAGATTAAATCACATGACAAATATGCATCATCATCATACAAAGGGACACAACTCACACGACTAAACTACAAAACACATATGACCATACAATACAGATACATAACAATAGTGTATAAATATCATACTTCCCAGCTATTGGTTTCTCTTGTATCACAAATGCAAACGATGGAATTCTATGTTTCAACCAAACTGCCTTAACTCCAATTTTACTATCATCATATCTAAATATAAAGTAAAACAAAAAAAGTAAAACAAAAATATTAACATAGTCTTTCTATTTTGAAAAAAAATGATATTCACTTTAAGTGTACATTTCTTTTATTATTACATGTTGAAATATATTTATATATATAAAAAAAAATCATAGAGACAAATAGACTGTCAAAAGCCTGAATTGCTCACCTGTAATTGTAGCTTAAATCTTTCATCAATGTTAATTTTGCATTTATGAGTGGCTAAAAATGCCATTTAAATGTTTGTTGTATCTGTAATATTTCCAGCAGTTTCAAAGGAGAAGAACTTTTAAAGTTAGCAAATTAGATGAACAATCTGTGAAATGTTGTCTTGAAAAGGCAATAACTCCTGAAGGGTTGATTGACAATTTTGGTCATATAAATCAATTGGTTGTTTTTACTTTGTTGAACATTTTTCCTGTTCAAATTTATCTTAATCTATAATAATATTCAAGATACTATAAACCGAAAAATTGGAAAATTCCTTAAAATCTTAAAAATACCAGATTTGGCTTCTAATTTCAGTGCAGGTAGAACTTAAATCAAAAACTGCATTCTCCCTCTGTTCTATTTTTAGCCATGTCGGCAATGTTCTTTTGTAAAGATAACAGAAAATAAAACACAAACTTTATTCCAGATAAATTTATTATCATTCAGCTTAAGTTTTATAAAGGAGTAGGTCCGGTAAGAGCCCTTTTTGGCCCCAAAATATAGCAGTTTTACGAAATTGTTAAAATGTAAACTTTTAGTTATTTATTGGATAGAAATATGGTTCTGCTACATAAATATTGGCTGTTTTTTGGCAATACAATGCACATATATTGAGTACTAGCACCATTAAGTCATGCTAAATTACTGAAATCATCAAAATTCAAGCATTTTAGTTAAATTTTAGACGGTTTCCGTGTAAAATGAAAGTGGCCACATTCGTGTTCATCCAAAATATTAAAATGGAAGTTGCATTTGATGATAATACATAACATATGTAAAGATTGAGGATGAACACGATTGCGGCCACTTTCATTTTTGACAAAAACCATCTGAAAAGTGACATTTTTTCGCATATTTGGTAGATTTTTCATTTTTTAGCTTGATTCGGATTGTTTTTTATGACTAAATGAGTTAAAATCTTTCACAAAAAATAATTGAATCAAATGAAATAGACACTTAAGTAATTAAAAAGTGGTCAAAATCTTTCGTCAGAGGAAACTGAAATTTGAGGCCAAAATCGGTCCTTACCAAACCTACTCCTTTGGTGATGTTTTTTTAGAGGAGAAGTGTTTTATAAATACATGTAGAAAACATGATAAAAAAATATGTAAAATTGTTACACAGGGCAATAACTCCTTTGACAATTTTGGTCATATCAAACTTATTTGTAGATCTTTATTTGGTGAACATATTTCTACTTAATCTTTGTCTGTAATAATATTCAACATAAAAACCAAAAACTGCAAAAAGTCCTTACCAGTTTAGTGGCAGCAACCCAACAATGAATTGTTAGATTCATCTGAAAACATCAGGGCTCATTGAACTTGACCTAATGCTTATTTTCATTTTTATTTTTAGGATAATATGTTTGAAATAGTGTACACTGGACGGACGACAACAACAGACGCCAAGTGATGACAAAAGCTTACATTTAGTTTTGAAGGTGAGCTAAAAACCAAATCAATTCAAGAATGACTGCATGGCTCCTTCATGTAGCTTTGATCTAAATTTCTTATTTTTATTCATACAAAACAAGAATGTGTCCACAGTACAGGGATGCCCCACTCGCACTATCATTTTCTATGTTTAGTGAACAGTGAAATTGGAATAAATTCTCTAATTTGGCATTAAAATTAGAATGATGTTATCAAAGGGAACATGTACACTAAGTTTCAAGTTGATTGGACTTCTGAAATTTGCACTATCATTTTCTATGTTCAGTGAACCGTAAAATTGGGGTTAAAACTCTAATTTGGCATTTAAATTAGAAAGATCATATCATAGGGCACATGTATACTAAGTTTCAAGTTGATTGGACTTCAACTTCATCAAAAACTACCTGGACCAAAAACTTTAACCTGAAGCTGGACAGACGGATGGACGCACAGACGGACGAACGAACGGAGGCACAGACCAGAAAACATAATGCCCCTCTACTAAGACGGAAAATATTTCTAAACAGCCCGTGTGTAATCAAACAAGATATCATTTGTGTGTAAAAAAAATCAACAAATTATCTACCTTTGAGATTGTACTTGCAATAGTAGACTACTTACAGATCCCAAACTTTGTGTCTGTCACATTCTATCAGTGAACCTGGTCTTTCATTTGGATGTAATACATCATCACATGACAGGTTCACATCCCATGTCTGAAGGTAAGAATTTAGATCTAATTTATTATCAAGTAAAATGCTTGCAAATATTTTAATTCACATCAGGGGTTGAAATCATAAAACTTTACTCAGTGCTCGGAGCACACAAATCATGTTCGAAACAAATATTTTGATTGGTTGATTTTGGAGTACAAGTACAAAATACTGACTCAAAAGTTTAATGACTTCAAGGCCATGCCTTTCAGTCATAATACTTAACTCAGTACTAGGAGTACAAAATTCGTGCTCAAAGCACCTAATACATTATATGAATGGTTCCTTTCCTAGTGTAAGATAGATAACCGTACTGGAAAGTTTTATGACCATAGTTTTAATGTATAAGAGAAATTAAATTACTTTTTAAATGAGTATATGTTCTTAAAATCAGTTTACTTATCTCAGATTTAAAATATCCAGTGAACTTATACATACTAATGTTTAATAAGAGTGATTGCTACAGGTTTACAAAATAGAGAGTAGAGAATAATGGGTCCACAGACTTTTATGGTACCACTACTGTGGTAATCACAAGATATAAGGAAAAGGACGTCACTAATGTTGTAATAATTTTTGCTACTTTTGCAAATAAAATATATTTAAACTAAGCAAGATATAAGATGAATTCACATTTTGTGTTTGAGACGTGATATATCATATATTTATACTCGCCATTGTTTTTTTTTATATTATTTTGAATAAACAATTTATTTTTTTATATTAATTTGAATAAACAAATACCTTCACTTGAAACATGTGCATAAACAGAAATGGAAATGAGCTACTTTTTTACTTAAGCTTTGAAAACTACAAGGATAATTCAAATAATTTGATTTCATTACCACCCCTCCCAAACGTTTTTTAAAGAGTAAGTATGTATTATGTAGCACAGGATGCAAATATTTTTTTCTCATATTTAGATGTTTTATCTATAAACTAGTAGAGTGTTTAATTTACAACTCTATATCTAACTGACACATATTTCAAGAATGTTTTCAATTACCAAATTAGACTCTTCTTATTGACCTTTTCTTAAATCTTTTAAATTTTGATTTCACAATTAAAGCAGTATACTACTTGATTGATACGAAGAAGTGGAATAACCCTTTATTTACATGTTATTTGAGACATATTAAAAAAGCCTTAACATGTATATTCCAAGACGCATCTGAAAGAAACTGTTTTTTTACATTATCAAAGGTGGCTTATAAAGATAAAAAATAAATGGGGAATAAGTCCATAAAGGGATATAAATAAAGAATGATATAAATGACAAAACCCACATTTATACTTTATCAGAGTTTTTTGGTTGTTATTAGCATTGTGTATAAGTTTAATAACTTTGAAAGGTTGAGGCAAACTTGAGTAACAGATCAGAAACAACAAGTTCAGCAATGTTTCAATTTGTATAGGGGCATAACTCTATAATAGTAAAAGTGAGGCAACCCTAATTGGTCTGTGTTTTGTGTTTAAAAATTGTGCACAAGTTTCATAAAATTTGTTGGAGGCAAGCTATAAGTAAGAAAAAGGTAACAAAAAATTCAGAAAATTCAGCAATATTAACAAACTTTTGTAAAAGGGCATTACTCGAAAATGGTAAACAAGGTTTTAACCTAACCCTAATCCTAATTAAACCCTACATTTCTACTACCTATAGCCAAACCCCTAGTTAAAACCTTTATTGTAAATGTTTCTCTTATTATAAGATGTTCAAAAAAGTTATTTCATTATCCTAAGGAAATCCCTATGGTAGCCTTTATTTAATTTCGATCCTATTTCTAAATCTAATCTCAACCCTAACCCTTACCCTAATTGTAAGGCTGAGTTTTTGTAATTCGACAAAGGCTGTTCAAAGGTGTCATTTAAGGCTCCTTAGGCATATCCTATTGAAGCCCATCCTAAATTTCATCTTTACCCTATCCCTAACCCTTGCCATAACCCTAATTGTAATGCTGAATGATAAGTATTGATTAAGGCTGATCTAATTTGTCAATTAAGTTATCTTAGGCAAACCCTATTCCAGGCCTTAATCAATTTCAATCTTCTTTCTAAATTTCATCTTAACCCTAACCCTAGCCCTAACCCTAATCTGCTAATTGTAATGCTGAGTGTATGTGTTTTGACTAAAATTGTTCAAATGTGTCAATTAAGTATCCTGAGCAAACCTTATTACAGCCCTTAATCATTTATTATTCTATTTCTAAATTCTAAATAATGTTGGCTGCTCAAAAGTGTCAATTCATTTCTCATAAACCTTTTAAGGCCCTCATTCAATTTCAATCCTATTTGTAGTCATAACCCTTACATAACACCAACCCTAAGATTAACATAAACCCTAACCCTAACCCTAGACATAATCTTAACCCTTTTCCTAGCCATAACCCTAATTGTAACGCTGAGCTTTTAATGTTTTGACTTTGACTCTTGAGAGTGAAAAACTCAAGTTCTGCCAATGACACCATTTTGTTCTTTCATTGGACTGGTCCCCTCTGATATATTTGACTCTTTTAGAGGTATTAACGAGTTAAGACAAATCAACCAGTCAATCAAATGACCAAAACTGTTCAAATAAACACTGGAAATATGAAAATTGATAATTGAATGGATACTGCTGTGAACTGCCTAATAGCACAGTGCTTATTTACAGCAGTTCTAAAACGGCCTGGGGAGAACACTTCATTTTATGGAGTGGAAATTTGATAATGAAATCTTAATTCATGGTAAAAAAAAAATCAAAATTTTCAAAATCCAAAGTGGAAACATAAACTCGACCTAAATATCATCATGGTAAAATCTAATACTAAAAATCAAATATATATATATGGGAAGGTGTTCAGGAAAAAGTCTGCATAACCGTATTTTGAGGAATAACAAAATGACATAACGACGGTTTCTATGTTCAGTGCACTTGGAAATTGGGGTAAAAACTCTAATTTATCATTGAAATTAGAAAGATGGTATTATAGGGAACATGTGTACTAAAGTTCAAGTTGATTGGACTTCAAATTCATCAAAAACCAACTTGATCATAAACTTGGCATAATCATGGTTTAGTCCCACGTGGGATTTTTTTTTACTACAACAAAAAAAAAAAACTATGTTTATGTCTGTTTTATAATAAAAGGATAAAAATATCGATAAAATACAAAAATACCATGTTTTATAATAAATAAACAATGATCTTAATGATATTAATTTTTATTGAAACTGTATATATATATAATCATGGTTTAATCCCACCAATACGGAAAAATACTTCATTTAACATCAGAGGTGGGACTAAACCATGATTATAAATAGGATTAATTCTTTAAAAACTGTTTATATATAATCATGGTTTAATCCCACCCTTACGGGAAAATACTGCCCATAAATGGGACCTAAAAAATTGGATAATACAGAAATGCCGACCCACAATCAAGACTCTCAACACTTTTTAAAAATTTTACCTTACCAATATTGCTCCACTGGTTTCAAACACATACTGTTCTGGTATCATTTTCAGTTCATGAACTATATAATCAAATCCTAGTTGTGATTGTGACAATGATAAGGACGTTCGTAAAAACTTTCTGAGACCTTCAGGACCATATATTTCTACTGGTTCACTCCTTTGGTTATTCTGACTGATGGTGCACATTAACCCTGGTAAACCGTAACACTGCAAAATAAGTTTGAATTTATAGAACTGTGGAATCATTTGTTTTCAAAGATACCACATTTTGTGGATTGAGAAAAACTTGTTTTTTGGGGGGGATTTTTTTTATTAATTGTATAAAATGAGTATACTAAAATACAGAAATTGTGTACCTTGTTGAAAATCTAAATTTATGATTTAGTTATAACAACAAAATCTATTAAAATTGATGATTGACAAAAAGCCTGCAAGTATAGCTCTTTAAATAAAAGATGAATGTCAGAATGTTACACTCTATCCATAGAAACTTGTATATATCAATACTAAAAATTCAGATAAATTCAAAATTACTTTTTAATAATTCAATTTTGGATGTAACAAGCATTATAATTGCCTCAAAATCTTTTGTCTATCAGCTCATAGGTATAATTGGGTCATGTGACCTAGACATTACCAACGTTTTTTCCATAATTTACTCCTTAAAAATGGAATTTAGAGTTATATTTATAGACGGAATGACTTGAATAAATATTTGTTCTGTCTATTTGAAATAACCTTAAAAATGTGGTGTCACTTTTAAATAACCTAGACTCAGTGCTACATGATGTACATGGGTTATACAGTGTGCACCTTAAATACAGAACTTTACAAAATGTATGATACATGTATATATGCTAATAATACAAAAATTTAACAATACTTTTAGATATTTGGAATAATACATTGGCTCTGAATAATGATGACATCAGTATGTACACTAAAGAGATGTCTCCTTCAGAACTGACTTTAAACAAAGCTTATACTTACAATGTCTTATACTTACAATTTCTTATACTTACAATGTCTTATACTTACAATGTCTTATACTTACAACTTCTCTTTCCTGGATCCTGATAAATATATCTTAAATGGCAAACTTTATACCAAAACTTATGATGAAAGAGATGATTTTTCATTTCCTATTTTTTAGATGGTGACGTTTCCTTGTCACCATCTTGTGCCATGGTGTTTAAGGAATAACAGTACTGTAGTTGAAGAGTTGCCACCGTCAATTGTAGATTTGACGGTGGCAAATGCAGTTTTACTGGCGACGCGTAGCGGAGACAGTAAAACGGAGATTTGCGACCGTCAAATCAAAATTGACGGTGGCAACTCTTCAACTACAGTACTGTTATTCCGATTCTAATGCATTACAAAAAGAAAAAATACGATAAAACTTGGAAAAATGTCTAAATTTGTCAAATAAAATAAAATCCGCGAAACTTCATGAATGATTTTGGCACAAAGTCGTCATGGCCAAACGTGACGTCATACAAATGAAAACTTACAAACTGGAGGTTATTACGTTACCTGTACGCTTCAAACTCGGATAAAATTACGTTAAAAAGGCAAATTCGAGGTAGGTGTTCTTTTATTTTCCATTATATAGTTGTAATCAAACATTTGTTGATTCATCAATACAAAATGGCGGGTCCCTCCTTAGTTACGCCTGGTCAACTGTGGATTTGACGGCAATTTTTAGCCAATGAAAAAAATTGTTACATCCAAATTGCATTAGAATTATATATCTCAACCAATCTTTTATGTTTATCTTCTTTACAAAGCACAAAAATGTAGACATACACCTCAAAAGGTAACCAAACCTTAAAACAGACTTATTCAGACTTGAAATAGTCACGATACTGTTGTCAGGTCATTAAAGATGCAATATTTTGGTATTTACATGTACTAGTACATATTGATTCACTCATATGGTTGCCAAGATACAAGTTATGTTCTTCTCAAATACTATATGATGGTATGAAACTAAACCCCTAACAGGAGGGATTGTGTTTGATTTTCATATTATGAAGAAAAAATCTTTCAATCAGTTTATTTCAGGAGCTGGCATGTTAGTAACTGATATTAGTCCTTTGTTATTTTATGTATCATTGTCAATAGTTACTTTTGTTACCTATTATAATAGACTTCTTTTAAACTGAGTTTCACAGTGTGTTTGCTTGGGTAGATGTAATAGGAGGTTCAGATTGGACAATAATTGTATAATATTATATAACCACTAGTGAATTATGATGATACCTACATGATCTCCATGGAGATGGGTAATAAATATTTTGCTGATCTTTCCTGGTTTTATCTCACTCTTCATGACCTGCGTTTGTGACCCCTCACCACAATCAAACAACCATACCCAGTCCTCTGAAAAATATGATCTGCCTGGCTATAGGACTTTACCAAATAGAAATAAGTGTTAAGTGTTATTTGTGGTTCCTCTATTTTTGTGGGTACCAACATGACCAATTGTTCGTACACTACCAGTTAATTTTCATGTATATTGAATTTCATGGTTACTGTGGATTCATTTATTTTAGTGGGTTCCAATTTTAATTCTAATGGATTGAGGAAAACAAATTTTGTGTATATATGATTTTGTGGTTTTGCATTTCTCTTCATAAAATCCTATACAAAATATGTAATCTGTTGCACATTTAATTTTTGTGGTTTACCTGTACCCACGAAATCCATGGAAATTGGTATCCAACGAATAATAATTAATCAACAATATATATACAAAACACACAAAAGGACTGTAGAAAATAAGAACTCTGGTGAATTAACATTGACAGAATAATCGACTAACTTTTGTACAAGTGATGATGACTATTGGTTGAATATAAAGACTTCCTTGATAATGCCAACCAACTGGTATATATAGAGGGGAGCAAGGGGTTTAACTGTTATGCTGTTATGGGTCATTTTAATTCTATGTTATCTGTTATTCTGAAAATATATTTACTGTTAGCTGTTATTGTCTTATTCTTTGTTAGCTGTTATAGGACTATTATCTATTTTGTTATCTGTTATTGTGAGAATCTATTTGCTGTTAACTGTTATTGAAAATTGGAATGTTAGCATTATGACAGTCAATCTTCCGTAGAAATTGAAGATAATTGAAAATTGTGATTTGAACAGTTAGATGGATAATATTCTCATTGGCAAGCGTACCACATCTTCTTACAATGTATATCTATTGGGGTCTTTCTACTGGTAATATCGGTTGGCCCTGTATTTGCAGAAGAATTTCAGTAACATACATCACATAAACATATTAAAATCAATCAGACCCAGGACCATTCCAGTATATATTATTATTATCCTTTGTAATAAATTCCATTGTCTGTGAACATGTAGCATTTTGTACAAATTAAAATTCACTTATTACTTGTACAATAACTTATAGTATGGATTTTGTTATAAAAAAGGTATTGGTACACCCTATAGATTTTTTTATTCAATGACCACATAATAATCTTTATGTTGTACTAATACACCACTGTCCCTGATTATGGGAGGATTGGACACCAACTAGCATGCTAAAGTTGACACAGTCACATTCTGTATGTGCCTATTTCCAAGTCAGGAGCCTGGATTCAGTGGTTGTAGTTTGTCACCATGTTACTAAGTTTCTCTTTCACTATTTTGTGGATAAATTAGGCAGTTAGTTTTCTCCTTTGAATTGTTTTACATTACTAAGTGGTATGGGTTTGAATTATGACTTTGGGAATGATACAATATCTTTTTCTTTTAGCATTTATATTATAAGTGCTACTCCCTCTTTTTTCATTTACATGAAAGAGAACTCTGACCACCATATATTTTTAAAGCATTTTACATGCGAAAATTGAAGCTCAGAAACCATTGATGCAAATAAAGATGTGTCTTCAGTTTAATTTTTCGACAAATACCCTTTTAAAAATCCTACAGCCTCTCCAATGCTGTACCCAAATTTTCCATATTCTATAATTTGCATGATTGGTGTTTCACTTGGTGTCATCCAAATTTTCACTAGGTCCAATTTCTATTATACTATCAGACTTGTCACTTGAGTCAATTTCTATTATCAGAATAACCATAACTGGCATGCGTGTGTCAGTTACATGTCCTGTCTCCACTGATCTGGGTATTTTTGTATTTTACAAGTATGTTTTATCATGAGGTCATTAAATACAAAAAATATATTGTGCATCAATGTTTTTTTTTTATTACTTGTTAAGTATATATATTGCTTTTCAGAAATAAAAAATCTAAAAATTAAATTAATTTTAAAGTGTCACTGGCGTGCATGCACTACTTTCAAAAATTAAATAAAAAAACCTAAATCATTAAAAATGGATCTCTCAAATGCCCTAGATTAAAAATATTAGTATATCAAAGACAGAAAATAGTAATTTCTTTCAGAAAAATTCAGCATACTATAACTTATTGTACAGGTTACGAAAAAAATCAACCAAGGCAGAACTGCCTCAACGGCCGAAACATCTTATTTACACAAATTACAATTTTCTAGGTCCATACCACAAGTTTTATACTAAGATCTACGAGTCATCTACTGGATTGGTCCTGGACAGATTTATTTTCATATTTCATTTACTGTTATCTGTTATTGTCCCTTTTCAATTCCTTGTTATCTGTTTTTCACCAAATCAATTCACTGTTTTGCTGTTATGGGGACCCCACTTGCCCCCCCCCCCCCCTCTGTATAGTAACATTAAAAAATCTATTTAAATTGTTTTCAATTTAATATTGTTCTCTAAAAATGTCTAACTCATTTAATATATAATTTGACAGGCTAATTATGTAATTTTGACTCTGTTGGGGTGAATTATCTCATTAGCAATCATACCAAATCTCTTGATTTTACAGAAATATTTGTACTAACCATTTTTTAGTCCTATACAAGAAACTCCTCTGTCAGGTGTTGGATAGGCTGATGCTGTTCCCAGAAATATCACCTTCATGCTTATGATACTTATATAAGTAGTTTACCAAGTAATACCTCCGCACAATTATCTCCTATATTAAGAGAAATAACAAGATTAGCAACAAGTTTACATGAAAGTTTCCTCTCGAACACAATATCAGAGTAAATTACGAAAAATATAGATATATATCAAGCAAGACAAAAAAGAGGGACACAGCTCCCCTCTGCCCTTATAGTTTTGCCAGATATGTGTGAACATTGTGTTTTCTAAAGTTAAATAAATACATTTGAACACAAAAAAAAACTAATTAAAAACCAATTGAAGGTCTTTCCACCCGATATGATATATTTTGATGTTGAAAATAATAAAACTGGGTTAGAAATGTAATTTTCAGTGCCAAATAATAACCTATTGTACATTGAATTTAAAAATATATGGTTTCTACACGTTTTTCTTGGAAATAAGGGAGATAAGTTATTACTTCAAGTTTGAAAAATGTCAATTTTGGACTTATTAGAAAGTTTACTTGACACCGATTCCAAAAATATATGGTTTTATGTACTTTTACCATAAAAAAGTACAAAAAATATCTACTTCGAGTTAACTAAATGTCATTTCAAGTCAACTTAATGCATAAAGTCCCATAGGTTTATTATCCATAAATTAAACACTTAAAAGTTAAAGCAAAGGTAAAAATCTAGAACATCAAATTAAGCTTTGACCTTAACCCCAATTTCAAGGTCACGAGACAAGGGTCTTAAATCAAAAGACTCTAGGCCTCTACCATATTGTCTACTATATATTGTTAATGCGTTATTTTGCCATACGACTAATATAAGATTTAAAAGCCGGGGCATAAACTCCTATTTAAGACGGTAGCAATGCCTTTTACTTCAGGCTTCAAACAACCATTTTCAGCTTATTAACGTCAAATTTAGTTAAGAGTTTACCTTGATTGGTAAAAATATCCTTATCGTGACTTGTCAAAAGTCTCAAATAATTATCTTTACATTTATTTTTGGAAAAAAGTTATTGTGATTCAAAATCATTCAATTTATTTATCGTCTGAGAAAGTGCATATATATCTTATTGTTATGCGCCAAAAATTAATGTTAACGTCATTTGCCAAGAATTTTTACCGCTATTAGTCATAAAAGTACCCCAATTACCACCCTCATTAAATGTCTATGTACTATTGAACTAAAATTTACAATTGTGTAAAAATATTTTGCAGATCTCTTGTAAAAGAGGGACGAAAGACACCAAAGGGACAGTCAAACTCGTAAATCTAAAACAAACTGACAACGCCATGGCTAAAAATGAAAAAGACAAACAGAAAAACAATAGTACACATGACACAACATAGAAAACTAAAGAATAAACAACACGAACCCCACCAAAAACTAGGGGTGATCTCAGGTGCTCCGGAAGGGTAAGCAGATCCTGCTCCACATGCGGCACCCGTCGTGTTGCTTATGTGATTACAAATCCGGTAAATAGTCTAATTCGGTATGTCAAATTCATGAAAGGGAAGGGGATTATAGTTATGACGTAAGGAACATATCCAATATCATTTGTGAAACGGTTATTCCATAACGGTCAACCAACTCGTGATGGCGTCCGTAAAATTTACGAAGAGATGATTTAAACTTCACCATTTGGAACTCTTGGTTTAATAGCTTCCTTGTGAGCAGTAACCCTCTATCAAGAAAATCATGATAGGAAATGCAAGCGCGGGAATATCGTATCAATTGGGAGATATATACCCCGTATGCAGGTGCTGCTGGAATGTTGCTACTTAGAAATGGAAAATTCACAATTGGAAAGCTGAAATCATCTCTTTTGTCGTAAAGTTTTGTCTTTTGCCTTGTAAGATATCTGAAAATTAGTGATAACAAGCCAAAATCAAATTTTGAACATGACCTTAACCTAATTTTCATTTTTATGGACCAAGGACCTCAAATGAAAAGACCCTAGGCCTCTATCACTTATGGTTTTCCAGTTACAAATATGTTTCACTTATATCAAATACAAATTCAAATGGGGAAATAACTCTCATATGGAATCAATACAGCTTCAGTCAAAATTGGACAAGACATCCTGCATGAAGGTATAACAAGCAATTTGGGAAAATAAATATGTCAGTTTCATAAACGGTTGCGAAGTTTTAGAAATAACAAGAAATATCATGGTCAGGAATATAACTATTATATGGAAAAGTATTCTGTTACGCAGTAATAAATGGCAGTGTCAGTTTAAAAAGCTTAATAATTGTTTTACATCATATTCCAAATATCTAAGCAACATCTTACGAAACAACAAAACAGGGAAAGGAAAAAAATTATGTGAAAACAAAAAAATCAATAGGTCTTTCCATGGAAAAGTGGAAACAACCCAAATAAAGGTACTATAGTCTGATAATACGGGAACTTATTTGATTTTACGTAATGACAGACAAATTTGCATACAAGTGAAAATACATCTATTTAAGAAATAATTCATGGGGGCTTGAATATATTGTAATTTTACCATGGGTTGGCCCTTTATGCACAATATTTTACCTTGAGCAATAGTGAAGGGTAAAATATAGGCATAAAGGGACAACCAGTGGTAAAACCCAGATGCTTGAATATATAATATGATATATTCAAGCCCCAATGAATTATTTCGATTTATATAGGACACATACAGCAATTCTTTCAAATCGAAGCACTCTAGGTGGAGGCAAATATTTGCTCTTCCCATAAATAAATACACTGTTAATTTTGCATAAAAGAACAGAGCAAACAGAATAAGTGACATGCTCAAATTTTTTACAATAACGTATTTAAATAGATAGTTTTGAATAAATGTAAATGATAATTTATACTTAATATACATGATATATATATATGTCTTTATATGGCTTATACCACATTTTAGCATCGTTTGTTTATACCTTTCATTGTAATGATTTTGGGTTTCATAAACGAGTCCAGTAAAATGCTCATATTCTGAAGTCAATGTTCTATGACATCGGGTAGCTCGTTCATAAAAAAAAAAAAAATGACATGGGAGTACGTTCAGAACAGCCCAGGTAGTATATTCATATATTACCAAAGGTGTGTATAGAAAGCATTTGAAGGACGTCATGTTAGAATGTTTGTTATACTTATGGTTCGTCACAAAATTGCTGTCTTCTTTTTTGTTTTCTTTTTTTTATGTTTTCGTGTATTTCAGTAATGAGGGGGGATAGGACCTTTAAGCTCGGGATTTCGGGAATGACCCTTTCAGGATCCAGGAATTCTTTTTGGGAATTTTGGGAATTCCGGATTTCGTGTTTATAAGACCGGGATTTCGGGATCTCATGTTTTTAAGCACGGGATTTCAGGATCACAACCCCTCCCACCCTCCCTCAGCAATGATACACCTTATTGCTATTTGTCCATCATTATTGGACATCACAAAAGTTCTGGTAAAATTTTTAATAGAAAATATCTGATGACCAATGGAAAAGTGATTAATGTGGGTCTCATTGGGGTCTAAGCGTGATGCGGGATTGCCAATTTTTTTGTAAGCGTGACACGTGAAAGTCAAATTATTGTGTTGTGAAAACGGGAAATGAGGTCTTGCGGGATCTGGGAAATGACAAAAAAATGAGAATTGCTTACGTACATAGTGTAAGCTGGATATGGGAATCTGACAAAACAGTAAGCGGGATCCGGGATCGTAACCCCCCCAATGAGACCCCCATTAATGTATGATATCAAAAGTTTAAGCTGGACAGATTTCCACATGACATAGCACTAAGGTGTATTTGTAATGTAAGTTAGTTCTTTAGTTAGTTGTGAGTTGCTTGTTAGTTGTTAGTTGTTAGTTGTTAGTTGTTAGTTGTTAGTTGTTAGTTGTTAGTTTGTAGTTTTTAGTTTTTAGTTGTTAGTTGTTACAGGAACATATATATTAATAGATATACTGTTCCCAGGTTGTTAGTTGTTAGTTGTAAGTTTTTAGTTGATTGTTAGAAAGTTACCGTGGTCACTTAAAAAGGGAAATAACAAAGTGCTTTCTAGTTGCACGACGTTCTAGTAGTACCTGTGACGTAAGGGGAGAGATACGAATCAAAAAATTGTTGGCAGTCGTCGTCCATTTTTCTTCTCATTTATTTTTGGAAGTCAGATATATCTTTTGAGTTCGAAATATTTTTGAGAAAAACGAATTATTCATAAATCGATATTGTTGTCAAATAAACTAAATTTGGTCACATCAAAATATGTATTAATTCGCAATTATATTTACAAATATTATCAAATATTGATTGGTAAGCAAACATATGTTTTGATTTATATTCGTTTTGTTAAAAACCTGTATGTAGAATATGGCGACACCGGGCCGGAGCAGACTACAAACTGAAATTTTGAATTTATACCGACAAAGACACATTTTAAAAAGACAACTTTCTACGTTACGCACACAGATAACCAAATATCCAAACAATTTAGAAAGGACCAGAATAGATAGCTGTCATTTGTGTATGGTAAGACGCGAACAACTTGTCGACCTTGAAGTTCAAGAAACCTGCATGTTTCGTAACTTATTTCAGAAGACTTCTGAACATATCTGTTATGAATGTTTTTTGTCCAGGAAAGAACCGCCAAAATTTGATGTCTGTTAATTTATTTCAAAGATTGAAGCTTTTCGGTTATGTAACTTGTGATTTGTCAGACATAGCCCCCCCCCCCCCCCCCCCCCCCCCCCTTTATGTTTGGGTACAAGTTAATCCACTTGTTCAAGTTGATGTCAGTAGTTTTTCAAGGTTGCATTTAGCGTACTAAAAATATGAAATCAACGTCTGAAGTTACTTGTGAAGCAATGACTTCATAAAGATATATAACTACATGCCATAAAGACATAATGACATTAATGTAAAAATGACAGTTATGATGTGGGACGCATTTAAACAAATGTTGCCCTGTTTATTTTTGTTTTTTTCGGATTTTTAAATGAAAGAGATACAACAATGACGAGCAGCTTGCATAAATTAAAACATTAACATATTTGCCCGTCTGGAACAGACGGTGTGGACACATGTCCCTTTAGCAGCAAGAGGGTTAACTGTCAAAGTCCAATCGGCACCTGAACAATTCGCAATATGGCACATAAAGAAAACCCGTTGTTGGGTTGCTGCCCCTGAATTATTCTTTATGGAGATTAGCATTTTTTGGTTATTATCATAGATATTATTATAGTACATGTAGTATCAGCTATCAATTCTAAATCATAGGCCTAATAAAAGACTATGTTATTTGGATGGAGAGTTGTCTCATTGGCACTCACACCACATCTTCCTATATCTATGTGTGGTTCCTGTTCGTCTTTAAAAAAATAGGGTATTTCAGGGGTCGAAATTAGCGCTGGTCCGTTGGTCTGGGACAATTGGAATGTAAGTCGGACCTGTAAATTTTGTCAGCTGGTGGTCTGGCGGACCAGTAAAAATTTGTTGATTAAAATCACTGATTGCATCACAATCTCTGTTTGTTTACAAAACATAGAAAACAATTTACCTGTGAAATCAATTACACGTACTGGGGGTATTACAATTGATAAAGTTAATTAACATCTCTGGTGAGCCTCCTTCACAACAATATAAAATGTGGAAATTTTTTTGGAAGGAGTTAAAGCGCCAGACAAAAAAATAAAATAAGTGAAAATCAAACATGTCAAGGGAAGATCAAAATAAAGTATATGAACAGATGAAATGGACAAAAGGAAACGCAATTACCAAAAATTATGGGAAACTGGTCGCCAATGGTGAAAATATATAGTACCGTGGATTAATTTATTTTCGTGGGTATCAATTTTGTGGATAGAGAAAAAAAGACGTTTCGTTGTATACACAATTTCGTGGATCGCTGATTACAAAAAAAAATCTGTTACGTAATTCGTGGATTTCTTTTTGATATACATGATTTAGGAGATCAAATAACCTTTGGTTTGATCAATAATAAAACAAACAAAAAAGAAGGAATTCATTGAAAAAGTTTTGAATTGTCAAAATCCTCGCTTGGTCATTTTAGGTTAAAGTGTTCATTTAAAACTTCTATTACAATAATGGACAAAGACAACTAATTATTTGTTTGTTTTACAATTTATTAATGCTTGTCGAAATTCTATAATGCAATCAAAACTTTATGATTGAAAGCTCATTTCCCTAATCACGATATAATAAACAGTCATATAAGTAAAAGGTGTGAAAATAAATGTTCCTGTCATAAACAATATTACCTACGGGCAATATCCCCGTACTTAATCCCATTGATTTTCAATCACTAGTAAACCAAACAATGACAGGGTAATTAACGACTTGCAGTTATTTTCCATGAAGTTTTCATCAATTTTAAAAAAGTAAATTATCACTGATATTCGATATATTTATTATTGATTTAATTAAAATATGTGTATCTTCTTTCAATAAAAAATACGTGTTATGTTACAATGTTTATCGCTAGTCACCACTTTACTAGAACTGCATAACATAACCGGAAATAAACATCCGACTCCATACACATATATCATGTATATCGGGATTATTCTTTGTTGAATTCTTAAATTCGTGGTTCGCTGTGACCCACGAAACCCACGAAAATTGGTATACCACGAATAAAAATGAATCCACAGTAGATTGGAATTTAATGAACTGTACAACATGTGAAAAATTTGCAGTGACAGACACTCTTGACAGACGACCTAGTTAGGCACCCTATGATCGTCGTGAGGATTGCAATGACGTGGAAGACAATGTTCATTTTTGCAGGACCAGTAGATTTAGAGCCGGACCAGTAGAATTTTCAGTCCACTGGTTCAGCTGGCCAGTACACAAAAAAGCTTAAATTCGACCCCTGTTTTTAGGACAAAGGAGGGGATTTTTTTTTTATTTTATGTTTCATATTTACATTGAGTCTATGGGGGCAACATTCTGACTTTAACAGTGCTTAATGAAAAATGGCAAAACAATCTTCATAGTAGGCTATTATATAAACTAAAAAGTAGGGTAGGGAGGGTTTCTGGAACCACACATATATTTTTATTTGGCCATATCTTTATCTAATAAGCTACAGTATCTAATGCTATTAATTATGATTTTAACCTTATTTTACATGATTTAAAAAATAACATTAAGAACAGGCGAGCGACACAGCTTGAAAGCCTCTAGTTTTTATAATATTTGCACTTTGTTGCCTCTGATTTCCTATTCATGTAAAAACACAGTTCTCACCTCAACCTTGTTACTTTGAATGAGGTGACTTTCTTCTGTTGGTCAACTTCTGAACAATGACATATATCCAAAGCTTATCCAACTTGACAAGTCATTTAAGTTTCATACTCAAGAAAACAGTGCTGGAAATGAATAAGGTCCACTCCAGGTTTACTGTTGCTATAACCTGACCAAGGATTCCACATCAATGAGAAAATATCAAAGAATATTAACATGATTAATGAAACCTGGGTCTGCATAATTATATTCTGTTGTTTGAGAAACAATCTTTTCCTTTATTATTGATGTTGTTTTACCATGTTCACTAAAACATATTGGTTTTGTCTTGTTATTTTATATTTTTTCTACTTTTATAAAATTTACTTTTATAAATTGTTATTTGGATGGAGAGTTGTCTCATTGGCACTCACACCACATCTTCCTATATCTATTTGAGGACTTTTCTACAGGATTATATAAGTTGATAATGACAAGGAATATTTGTTTTACTTGTCCAAGGGCAACAAAAACACAAAAAAATACTTGTCAGGTCGGTCATCAAGATTGAATATGTACCGATTATCAGGTTGTCTGCATAGTGATATCCCAAAATATCAGCTGCGAGACATAATATGAAGGTTTTTTTCGAGTGAGTGCAGCAAAGGAGATCAAAAAGCCTTCATATTATGTCGAGCAGATAACCTGATAATTGATTTATCGGGCTATATTTGCGTATTTTGTAAGTGTTTTCTTTGTTTCACCAGCAACCGAAAGATGACTTGATAAGTTCGGGGTCAAAGTTATTAACGTCGGTTCAAACATTATGATGTTGCTGATATGTCCAGGTCAAAGTTATTAAGGCGGGGTCAACGTATTTGACATCACAAAGCCGTGATACGAAATAATATTAAGAGCTGATCAGAGTGATATACAAATGTAGACAGTGGGACGACCGCTAATGTGTCCATACTTGACCAAACTGTTACGGGTTCAACCTCTGCAGTCATATCAAGCTGTGCCTGGTGAGGTCGTGGAGCTTCTTATTAAGTTATGGTTTTACTTTTACTCTACCATCATTTGACCATGTTTTTGTTTTCAGAAACCATTAACATGTAGTCAGACCGTACCACTAAGATGCAGCAGTGCAGTGATAGCTAATCACAAAACCAACCCTTTCAGCTTAGTCGAGACAGAAGTGTCAACTTTATGTGATAAAATCAAACAAGTAAGTACATGAAGTACAGGTTACCATGGTTAAATTCTGTAAATATAGACCACACAATTTCTCACATGTGAAAAACTGTGCGACTTTACTATGAAGTTATAGTCATAGACTAGACTAGAAATTTTATGTGAACTGCTATTTCTTTCAAAGAACAAACTCAATATAATCAAAATTGGAATCCCATGTATTTGCCACAATTGGTGCGTGTGTGTGTGACAACATTGA
The DNA here is from genome assembly GCF_036588685.1 of Mytilus trossulus. Classification (NCBI taxonomy): domain Eukaryota; kingdom Metazoa; phylum Mollusca; class Bivalvia; order Mytilida; family Mytilidae; genus Mytilus; species Mytilus trossulus. Next base: position 103,566,647 of record NC_086374.1, on the reverse strand, counting down.
AATGTATTCAATTCTCTAAAATTAATTCTACAAGTGGATGGTACCCTATTTTCAAAGTGCCTTCCCTGGGTACCATGTATTTTCTAATGTAACAGCCCTGAACCATGTTAACATGATCTATACAGTTCTATATGTAAATCAGTGTTGAATTATTTGGTGCAACTACATGAACTAGGAATACATTATTTTGATGTCAGTAGTGATCATTATCAGTTGATTATAATTTGTGTCACATAAAACAAATACAAGCATGACAAGTCTGTTTCTTATTTTTGTGGCTGAAACAAATCAACAGGATGGAAAATGCATATCAAATAGCTATTAATGGTAAAAAAGGGAACACATGTTAGTTTGAAGAATCTAGAAATGTAATGAACCATATTGGAACCAATTTCTGAATAGGAATTGTTTGGTACATGTCAATTCGCAGATTTTATTGTTTAATACTTGTTTCAATTTTTCTTGCAGAAGTTTGTATCAGAAAAAGATGAATTGAAAGACATAGCAGATTATTATTTTGATGGGAAAGGCAAATTTTTTCGCCCAATGGTTGCCTTATTAATGGCCAAAGCTGTAAATTTTCACAATACCTCAGAGGACAGGTAATATTTCAAAAGCATCCAAACACCATGAAAATAATATCGTATACCCTCTAAAAAAGAATAAAGAACTTCTGTTTGTAAGTCATAAAAAATGCTGAAATACAGATATGATTTAAACAATAAGGTGAACACCAAGCCTGTGATTTACTTTTTATTGAACATAATTTTCATTGTGAATGCTGTCATTACTATAAATTCAGATATAATTATGTTCATTTATTATTGTGATTTTAATTTTTGCAATATTCAGAAAAATCCTCTTTAATTCATATAAAAAAAATCAAAATGCGAGTTTTAGTAATTGTGATGATAACCCTGTCACATTATTCACAATAATAAAAAAAACTTCCCAATTATTTCTGAATTTCTATTACCAGTTTGATATGACTGATGAATCTTTCTTACCAGAGTTAAGTCATATAGAGTTGTAGTCACAAAAGTTGGCTTTGACAGTCATTTTGAAGATTTTATAAATTAAAACAGATATGGGGTATGTGTCAATAAAACAGCAACCTAATTACACCAAAAAACCAAAAGACATCTTTAAGTGAAAATAAGATCCTCAACAGTTGACATGTTTATACAATATTTAAAGCTTCTTATTTCCTTGTCAGAGTGAAAAAAATGAACAAATCAATCAACACCAAAATCCCTAAATGCCAAAAAAAACATCAAAATATAACAAAAAAGAAATGTTGACCAAGTTCTTGCTATTGAAAAGTTTCATGAACAAGTATCCGTATCAGCTTCAGGTTAAAGTTTTTGGTCAAGGTAGATTTTGATGAAGTTCATGTCCAATCAACTTGAAACTTAGTACACATGTTCCTTATGATATGATCTTTCTAATTTTAATGCCAAATTAGAGATTTTACCCCATTTTCAAGGTCCACTGAACATAGAAAATGAAAGTGCGGATGGGGCATCCATGTACCTGGGACACATTCTTGTTTGTGACAGAATAACTCTTATAAAAAAAATTGATAGCTGTATATTGTATTCAACTGCTATTAATTACCATATGTAACCTTGCATGATTTCAGTATATGGTCATCGCAAGAAGAAATAGCTATGATTGCAGAAATAATACACACAGCAAGTCTTATCCACGATGATGTTATTGATGGTTCCAACACAAGAAGAGGAAAACCAACAGTTGACAGTGTATGGGGACAGAAAAAGGTTTGTTTTTATATCACACATCATAGAAGTACACTGTAAAAAAAGGATATTTGAAGACTGGTAAACACTTTTTATGCCCCACCTAGGATAGTAGAGGGGCATTATGTTTTCTGGTCTGTGCCTTCGTTCGTTCCGCTCCAGGTTAAAGTTTTTGGTCGAGAAAGTTTTTAATGAAGCTGAAGTCCAATCAATTTGAAACTTAGTACACATGTTGCTTATGATATGATCTTTCTATTTTAAAGCCAAATTAGACATTTGACCCCAATTTCACGGTCCACTGAACATAGAAAATGAAAGTGGGAGTTTCAGGTTAATGTTTTTGGTCAAGGTAGTTTTTGATGAAGTTGAAGACCTAACAAATTGAAACTTAGTACACATGTTCCACATGGTATGATCTTTCTAATTTTAATGCCAAATTAGATTTTTTACCCAATTTCAAGGTCCATTGAACATGGAAAATGAAAGTGTGAGTAGGGCATCCATGTACTTAAAACACATTCTTGTTCATTTTAAGTCTGAATATTGTTTATTACCTGAACTCCAAAAAGAATTTAATGTTTAAATGAAAAAATATTCACTGGTTTATAAAGTTAAAAAAAAATGGAACCAGAGCTTTTTAAAAAGACTAATACATTGTTCTAAGAATAGAAATAAACAAACATAGATGTCTTTATAGGAAGATAATTTGTCTTTATGATGAATCATGGATCAAGGTGAAAAATATTTATGTTATTTCAGCTGTTATTCAAAAGATATCTGTAAAATGTTCAAGTTAATACACAAGATTAGTTTTGATTTAAGCAATTGTACAAAGAAGGAACAGATAAGATTTATAAACAATAATATTGACTACCAAACCTAAATATTTTTTTAAATGGAAACACTAAAATCACAACTTTTCTTCTCTTTTTTCAGGCAATATTAGCTGGAGATTACTTACTATCTGTATCCTCTGTGGCATTAGCTAGACTTGGAAATACTGAAGTAGTAGCAGTTTTATCTCAGGTTATAGAAGATCTAGTCAGGGGTAAGTGAAGTAGTAGCAGTTTTATCTCAGGTTATAGAAGATCTAGTCAGGGGTAAGTGAAGTAGTAGCAGTTTTATCTCAGGTTATAGAAGATCTAGTCAGGGGTAAGGAACTACAAAGAACAGTTTACTTTGAAAAAAGACTTCAATGAGGACATCCATTATGTCAAATTAAAGGATGCAAATGATTTGTGAATAATATTTTTTATCATTATAAATCATTACAACAAGCAACAGAAATGTACTCTGGTTTCATCTTCCTGTGCATGTTTGAAATAACCTATGCTCTTATTATTACATTTAGTTGTTCAAACTAATTGTTGCATCTGATTTCTGAAGGTTTTTTTTTTGGGGGGGGGGGGGAGGGGGGTAATGTTTGAAATGATAAGATCCTTGGGTAACGAAACACTTTATTATGCCCCTGCCAGAGTGGAGGGGCAGTAAGTTTTACCCTTGTCCGTCTGTACATCTCAAAAGTTAGTTCCCATTCAGTTTGCCTTAACTAAATGTTAAGAAACTTATACACAATACTTATTACCACAAAACACAGTTCAAGATTTAATTTTGGTGGCGTTACAATAACTGTTTTAGAGTTAAGCCCCTTTACCAACAAAAAATTTGCTTAATTTCTAGTTTCCTTTCTGTAACTTTATTTTGTCTTAACCAAATGCTATGAAACTTATACACAATGCTTATTACTAAATATTTAGAGTTATGCCACTTTACAAATGGAAAAATTGCTGAATTTTTTGTTTCCGTTCTCTAACATAAGTTAGCATCAACCAAATGTTATGAAACTTATACATAATAGTTAATACTTATAACCACAAAACTCAGATCAAGAACAAATTTCAATTATTTCCCTTTATAACTTTATATGATATGCAAGCAGGGGCATCATCTGTGTCTCATGGACACATTCCCCATTTATTTTTTAAAAGGTAAGCTTTATATGTTGTTAGTGATTGAATACATAATCAGTATGTTATATGGGTATTTTACAGGTGAATTCATGCAGATGGGCTCTAAAGAAAATGAAAACGACAGATTTAATCACTACCTCAAAAAAACTTTTAAGAAGACAGCCAGTCTACTAGCTAACAGTTGTAAAGCTGTAAGTTATCTATTATTATATCTATCATGAAAGTGAGGCCCTGGTCTGTGTTCCGTGGACACATTCTCCATTTATCTTAAATATTAATACATGGTTGTAAATCATTTCATCACCCAAAACATTCAGCAATCACCCCTCCTCAGCTATAGTGATTCTTTTAAATATAGTGTGAGGGAATTTTAGCTTGATCACCTTGAATGCACTGTATATGGTCAATTAAAAATTACTTATATATGAAATTGAGTATTGTGTTTTAATTTTATATCACATCTTATTACATTCTGTTATTGTCTATCTTTCAGGTCTCTATTTTAGGAAATTCAAATGAGGATATAACAGATGTAGCTTTTGAGTATGGAAAAAATGTTGGAATAGCTTTCCAGGTAAGAATCTTAAGAGAAATAAATTTTTGATATTAGCTTGATTTAAAGTGCTTAAGTTTTTGCAACTTTTTGACAATTCTTTTGAGTTTTGTATAAACAAGATTAATTTTACTTTCACTGTTTATCACAATCAGCCAATCAGAAACACTCCGCCTACTGATGCACAAAATCAGCCAATCAGTAACACTCAACCTACTGATACACAAAATCAGCCAATCAGTAACACTCAACCTACTGATACACAAAATCAGCCAATCAGTAACACTCAACCTACTGATACTCAAAATCAGCCAATTTGTAACATTCAACCTACTGATACTCAAAATTAGCCAATCAGTAACACTCAACCTACTGATACACAAAATCAGCCAATCAGTAAAACTCAACCTACTGATACACAAAATCAGCCAATCAGTAACATTCAACCTACTGATGCACAAAATCAGCCAATCAGTAACACTCAACCTACTGATACACAAAATCAGCCAATCAGTAACACTCAACCTACTGATACTCAAAATCAGCCAATTTGTAACATTCAACCTACTGATACTCAAAATTAGCCAATCAGTAACACCCAACCTACTGATACACAAAATCAGCCAATCAGTAAAACTCAACCTACTGATACACAAAATCAGCCAATCAGTAACATTCAACCTACTGATGCACAAAATCAGCCAATCAGTAACACTCAACCTACTGATGCACAAAATCAGCCAATCAGTAACACTCAACCTACTGATGCACAAAATCAGCGAATCAGTAACACTCAACCTACTGATGCATAAAATCAGCCAATCAGTAACACTCAACCTACTGATGCACAAAATCAGCCAATCAGTAACACTCAACCTACTGATGCACAAAATCAGCCAATCAGTAACAATTAACCTACTGATGCATAAAATCGGCCAATCAGTAACACTCAACCTACTGATGCACAAACAATCAGCCAATCAGTAACACTCAACCTACTGATACACAAAATCAGCCAATTTGTAACACTCAACCTACTGATGCACAAATAATCAGCCAATCAGTAATGCTCAACCTACTGATACACAAAATCAGCCAATCAGTAACACTAAACCTACTGATACACAAAATCAGCCAATCAGTAACACTCAACCTACTGATGCACAAAATCAGCAAATCAGTAACACTCAACCTACTGATACACAAAATCAGCCAATCAGTAAAACTCAACCTACTGATGCTCAAAATCAGCCAATCAGTAACACTCAACCTACTGATGCACAAAATCAGCCAATCAGTAAAACTCAACCTACTGATACACAAAATCAGCCAATCAGTAACACTCAACCTACTGATGCTCAAAATCAGCCAATCAGTAAAACTCAACCTACTGATACTCAAAATCAGCCAATCAGTAACACTCAACCTACTGATACACAAAATCAGCCAATCAGTAACACTCAACCTACTGATACACAAAATCAGCCAATCAGTAAAACTCAACCTACTGATACACAAAATCAGCCAATCAGTAAAACTCAACCTACTGATACACAAAATCAGCCAATCAGTAAAACTCAACCTACTGATGCTCAAAATCAGCCAATCAGTAACACTCAACCTACTGATGCTCAAAATCAGCCAATCAGTAACACTCAACCTACTGATGCTCAAAATCAGCCAATCAGTTACACTCAACCTACTGATGCACAAAATCAGCCAATCAGTAAAACTCAACCTACTGATGCACAAAATCAGCCAATCAGTAACCCTCAACCTACCAATCAGTAACACACAACCTACTGATGCTCAAAATCAGCCAATCAGTAACACTCAACCTACTGATACACAAATTCAGCCAATCAGTAACACTCAACCTACTGATGCACAAAATCAGCCAATCAGTAACCCTCAACCTACTGATGCTCAAAATCAGCCAATCAGTAACACTCAACCTACTGATGCTCAAAATCAGCCAATCAGTAAAACTCAACCTACTGATACACAAAATCAGCCAATCAGTAACATTCAACCTACTGATGCACAAAATCAGCCAATCAGTAACACTCAACCTACTGATGCACAAAATCAGCCAATCAGTAACACTCAACCTACTGATGCACAAAATCAGCGAATCAGTAACACTCAACCTATTGATGCATAAAATCAGCCAATCAGTAAAACTCAACCTACTGATGCACAAAATCAGCCAATCAGTAACACTCAACCTACTGATGCACAAAATCAGCCAATCAGTAACACTCAACCTACTGATGCTCAAAATCAGCCAATCAGTTACACTCAACCTACTGATGCACAAAATCAGCCAATCAGTAAAACTCAACCTACTGATGCACAAAATCAGCCAATCAGTAACCCTCAACCTACCAATCAGTAACACACAACCTACTGATGCTCAAAATCATCCAATCAGTAACACTCAACCTACTGATACACAAATTCAGCCAATCAGTAACACTCAACCTACTGATGCACAAAATCAGCCAATCAGTAACCCTCAACCTACTGATGCTCAAAATCAGCCAATCAGTAACACTCAACCTACTGATGCTCAAAATCAGCCAATCAGTAAAACTCAACCTACTGATGCACAAAATCAGCCAATCAGTAACACTCAACCTACTGATGCACAAAATCAGCCAATCAGTAACACTCAACCTACTGATGCACAAAATCAGCGAATCAGTAACACTCAACCTATTGATGCATAAAATCAGCCAATCAGTAAAACTCAACCTACTGATGCACAAAATCAGCCAATCAGTAACACTCAACCTACTGATGCACAAAATCAGCCATTCAGTAAAACTCAACCTACTGATGCTCAAAATCAGCCAATCAGAAACACTCAACCTACTGATGTTCAAAATCAGCCAATCAGTAACACTCAACCTACTGATGCACAAAATCACTTTTGTTCTTTGGTACCATTTATTTCTTTCCAGTTAATAGATGATTTATTAGACTTTACATCGTGTGAAACTACTGAGCCAAATCAAACTAAACATGGCCACAATCATCTTTGGGGTATGTAGTTTGAAAAATGTGTCTGGTGACCTGGCCATCCAACCAACATGGCCGCCATGGCTAAAAATAGAACATGGGGGTAAAATGCAGTTTTTGGCTTATAACTCAAAAATCAAAGCATTAAGAGCAAATCTGACATAGGAGTCAAATTGTTTATCAGGTCAAGATCTACCTGCCCTGAAATTATCAGATGAATCGGACAACCCATTGTTGGGTTGCTGCCCATGAATTAGTATTTTTAAGAAAATTTTGCTGTTTTTGGTTTTTATCTTGAATAATATTATAGATAGAGATAAACTGTAAACAGCAATAATGTTCAGCAAAGTAAGATTTACAAATAAGTCAACATGAGTGAATTTGTCAATTGACCCCCTAAGGAGTTATTGTCCTTTATAGTCAATTTTTAACAATTTTCATAAAATTTGTAAATTTTTACTAACATTTTCCACTGAAACTACTGGGCCAAGTTCATTATAAATAGAGATAATTTTAAGCAGCAAGAATTTCAGTAATGTTATATGTACAAACACATCACCATCACCAAAACACAATATTGTCATGAATCCATCCTCTTCCTTTGTTTAATATTCACAAAGACTAAGGTGAGCGACACAGGCTCTTTAAAGCCTTAGTTTATTGATTGTTTTCTTTCCAGTTAATAGATGATTAATTAGACTTTACCTCCTGTGAAGAAGTGATGGGTAAACCCACTGCTGCTGATCTCAGGTTAGGCCTGGCCACTGCACCAGTAGTATTGATTGATTGTTTACTTTACAGTTAATAGATCATTTATTAGACTTTACATCGTGTGAAGAAGTGATGGGTAAACCCACTGCTGCTGATCTCAGATTAGGCCTGGCCACTGCTCCAGTATTATTTATTAGGGCCCCGACTAAAAGTCGGGTCGCCCTATAGTGATCAGTCTGTCCGTCCGTCTGTCCGTCCGTCCGTCCGTAACACTTTCGTGTCCGCTCCATATCTAGAGAACCATTATGATTTCATACTTAATACTTAACATGATTATCAACCAACACCAGAGGGTGTGTCATGTTGTATGTACAACTTTCTAGGTCAAAGGTCAAGGTCAAAAACTTTGGTTTTAGTTGACAACCCCGTGTCCTTTGGTGAAGATCGTGTCCGCTCCATATCTAGATAACCATTATGATTTCAAATATTATACTTGACATCCATTTTAACCAACACCAGAGGGTGTGTCATGATGTATGTACAACTTCCTAGGTCAAAGGTCAAGGTCAAAAACTTTGGTTTAGAGTTGACAACCCCGTGTCCTGTGGTGAAGATCGTGTTCGCTCCATATCTAGATAACCGTTATGATTTCAAAGTTTATACTTGACATCCATTTTAACCACAACCAGAGGGCGTGTCATGATGTATGTACAACTTCTTAGGTCAAAGGTCAACGTCAAAAAAACTTTGGTTTCAGTTGACAATCCTGTGTCCTGTGTTGAAGATTGTGTCCGCTCTATATCTTGAGAACCATTATGATTTCAAATATTATACTTGACATCAATTTTAACCAACACCAGAGGGTGTGTCATGATGTATACATGTACCACTTCCTAGGTCAAAGGTCTGTCTGTCTGTTGGTCTGTCCATCGCTAACAAATTTGATCCACACTATATTTTGAGTGGACAGCTGTTATTATTTCATACTTTATACCTGACAAACATTTTCAACTTAACATATATATAAACCAACACCAGAGAATGTGTCATAATGTATGCATCCTAGGTCTAAGGTCAGTCTGTCGGTCTGTCCATCCGTTCGTTGTTCTTAACAAATTGTGTCCGCTCTACCTCTCGAGAACCGTTAATATTTCATACTTTATACTTGGTGGGTCATAATATATTGAAGGCATAATTCTAAAAATATGTGACAAATATCAATTGGGCAGCACCTTTAAACATATTGTTCAAACATCAATCCATATATCCAGAAGTCACCTTAGAGTAGTCAACAATTAGTTCACATCATGCAGTCATATCACTATTATACTATGAAAGTAAGATGAGAATATTTATCAGTTTTAACTTAAAATCTTAGATTGAAATCACACATGAGACTATGTAATAACTTCAAATAATGCTTCATATCAGATTATCCATACAACTTATTTACCCCACGTTATTGACAGCGGGGCCCACAGAGATGGCTTCCATCTCAATGATATCTAGTTGATTGTTTACTTTACAGTTAATAGATGATTTATTAGACTTTACATCCTGTGAAGAAGTATTGGGTAAACCCACTGCTGCTGATCTCAGATAAGGCCTGGCCACTGCTCCAGTATTATTTATTGATTGTTTACTTTACAGTTAATAGATGATTTATTAGACTTTACATCCTGTGAAGAAGTAATGGATAAACCTACTGCTGCTGATCTCAGATTAGGCCTGGCCACTGCTCCAGTATTATTTATTGATTGTTTACTTTACAGTTAATAGATGATTTATTAGACTTTACATCGTGTGAAGAAGTAATGGGTAAACCTACTGCTGCTGATCTCAGATAAGGCCTGGCCACGGCTCCAGTATTGTTTATTGATTGTTTACTTTACAGTTAATAGATGATTTATTAGACTTTACATCCTGTGAAGAAGAAATGGGTAAACCCACTGCTGCTGATCTCAGATAACGCCTGGCCACTGCACCAGTAGTATTTATTGATTGTTTACTTTACAGTTAATAGATGATTTATTAGACTTTACATCGTGTGAAGAAGTAATGGGTAAACCCACTGCTGCTGATCTCAGATAAGGCCTGGCCACTGCACCAGTATTATTTATTGATCATTTTTGTTACAGTTAATAGATGATTTATTAGACTTTACATCATGTGAAGAAGTAATGGATAAACCCTCTGCTGCTGATCTCAGATAAGGCCTGGCCACTGCTCCAGTATTATTTATTAATTGTTTACTTTACAGTTAATAGATGATTTATTAGACTTTACATCCTGTGAAGAAGTAATGGGTAAACCCACTGCTGCTGATCTCAGATTAGGCCTGGCCACTGCTCCAGTATTATTTATTGATTGTTTACTTTACAGTTAATAGATGATTTATTAGACTTTACATCCTGTGAAGAAGTACTTGGTAAACCCATTGCTGCTGATCTCAGATAAGGCCAGGCCACTGCACCAGTAGTATTTATTGATTGTTTACTATACAGTTAATAGATGATTTATTAGACTTTACATTGTGTGAAGAAGTGATGGGTAAACCCACTGCTGCTGATCTCAGATTAGACCTGGCCACGGCTCCAGTATTATTTATTGATTGTTTACTTTACAGTTAATAGATGATTTATTAGACTTTACATCCTGTGAAGAAGTAATGGATAAACCTACTGCTGCTGATCTCAGATTAGGCCTGGCCACGGCACCAGTGTTATTTATTGATTGTTTACTTTACAGTTAATAGATGATTTATTAGACTTTACATCCTGTGAATTAGTGATGGGTAAACCTACTGCTGCTGATCTCAGATTAGGCCTGGCCACTGCTCCAGTATTATTTATTGATCATTTTTGTTACAGTTAATAGATGATTTATTAGACTTTACATCATGTGAAGAAGTAATGGATAAACCCTCTGCTGCTGATCTCAGACATGTCAGATAAGGCCTGGCCACTGCTCCAGTATTATTTATTGATTGTTTACTTTACAGTTAATAGATGATTTATTAGACTTTACATCCTGTGAAGAAGTAATGGATAAACCCACTGCTGCTGATCTCAGATTAGGCCTGGCCACTGCTCCAGTATTATTTATTGATTGTTTACTTTACAGTTAATAGATGATTTATTAGACTTTACATCGTGTGAAGAAGTAATGGGTAAACCCACTGCTGCTGATCTCAGATAAGGCCTGGCCAGTGCACCAGTAGTATTTATTGATTGTTTACTTTACAGTTAATAGATGATTTATTAGACTTTACATCGTGTGAAGAAGTGATGGGTAAACCCACTGCTGCTGATCTCAGATTAGGCCTGGTCACGGCACCAGTATTATCTATTGATTGTTTACTTTACAGTTAATAGATGATTTATTAGACTTTACATCCTGTGAAGAAGTGATGGGTAAACCCACTGCTGCTGATCTCAGATTAGGCCTGGCCACAGCTCCAGTATTATTTATTGATTGTTTACTTTACAGTTAATAGATGATTTATTAGACTTTACATCCTGTGAAGAAGTAATGGATAAACCTACTGCTGCTGATCTCAGATTAGGCTTGGCCACGGCACCAGTATTATTTATTGATTGTTTACTTTACAGTTAATAGATGATTTATTAGACTTTACCTCCTGTGAAGAAGTAATGGGTACACCCACTGCTGCTGATCTCAGATAAGGGCTGGCCACGGCTCCAGTATTAATTATTTATTGTTTATTTTACAGTTAATAGATGATTTATTAGACTTTATGTCCTGTGAAGAAGTAATGGGTAAACCCACTGCTGCTGATCTCAGATAAGGCCTGGCCATGGCACCAGTATTATTTATTGATTGTTTTCTCTACAGTTAATAGATGATTTATTAGACTTTACATCCTGTGAAGAAGTGATGGGTAAACCCACTGCTTCTGATCTCAGATTAGGCCTGGCCACGGCACCAGTATTATTTATTGATTGTTTACTTTACAGTTAATAGATGATTTATTAGACTTTACCTCCTGTGAAGAAGTAATGGGTAAACCCACTGCTGCTCATCTCAGATTAGTCCTGGCCACTGCTCCAGTATTATTTATTGATTGTTTACTTTACAGTTAATAGATGATTTATTAGACTTTACATCCTGTGAAGAAGTAATGGGTAAACCTACTGCTGCTGATCTCAGATTAGGCCTGGCCACGGCACCAGTATTATTTGCTGCTCAGGATTATCCAGAACTCAATCCTATGATCATGAGACGATTTAATGAAGAAGGAGATATAGAATGGGCCAGAAAACTTGTAGCTAAGGTTATTTTATTATTATATTTCAGTTTTAAGTGTAAAAAGTGAATAAGTATGATCAGGTATAAAATATTTCCTGAAGTAGTGTTAATATAAAAATGTAAGACATAGATGTTCACTGCACAAGAGGTTAATGTAGGGTCTTTGACCATTGGAAAAGCCTATACACAAGATGGCAAGCTTGAATTGCTCCATAGCCTTGAAAAATTGTTAATATATTAAACCGAGACTAAAGACAATTCCCAATTTTTTTTAAATTAACCCAAGAAGAGCATTGACATGATTATAGACAAGGAACAAGGAAAATTAAACCGGATTCCAATTGTTTATGACAAGGGCATACACACTTTGCTAAGTCACAGTAGTATTTCAATGACAATTATTTGTTTATTGTAGAGTGATGGTGTAACACAGACCAGAATGTTAGCAGAGGAGCATAGTAAAGAAGCAATTAGACAAATTAGGACATTAAAACAATCTATACCTAGGGATTCATTAGAACAATTAGCTGTTATATTACTACAGAGACAAAAATAGGTCTTCTAGGATTTAATAATATTTTTTATATGCAACCAAATGTCGTGTTTTATTATGTCAGTGGCATTGAAATGAGGTTTTTAGTCAAAGAGAGCTACAGGAATTTTTCTACACAAAATTGAAAAATTCTGTTGCAAGTGAGATGCTTATTAGTTCCTTAATTTTGGCAATATTTGAATATATTATTTATATGAAATTTTATATTTTTTGTAATATTTGTATCACATTCAATACAACATAATATTGAAATTGACATAGTTGTCAGTTCCTAAAAACTTTACAAATAGGAATCTCTCCTTTTGTATCTTTTTTGCCTTTCATTGATTCAATTTTGCAAAGTTTGTCAATGTTATAAAAATTCTTTTACTCAGTAATCCAGTACTTAAAACAAATTATTATTTGAAAAAAAAAGAATACATACAAAATTACAAAAATTGATTTAAGTCTTTTTCAATAATTAGATGGTGAAAGGGGAAATAAATGTTTTAGAGAATTTTATTTTATTTGCAAATAATTTTTTTACCTTAATTAATCCACTTGACTTTACAAAATGGTAAATTTTCAAATCTAACCATATGAATGGAGCTGCTCTTCACTACCCAGAATATTTTCATCTATGCTTTTTATTATTTATTCTCACTTTTTTATTAAAAAAAAATATATAAATAATCTCGCAAAGATTTTTATTTAAAATAAATTTGGTCAATTAATTCTGAATTTACAATTATTTGAATGTGAAAAAAGATACGTCTAGTTAATTTTACCTCGAAAAGCTCAAATATTCAAATTCTTTTACTGCACTGCCACTGAAAATCTTAAAATATATTGATATCTTTGTTTTTGTTTTTTTAATTGTGTGCCTAATATAGAATATAGCGATAATACCATCAGTATATATGTCTTTTTTCTTGGAAAACAAAAGTTACATCAGCAGCAGTTTGTTATCCGTTGTAGGGTATAACTTGTAATGTTATAAGTTTCTTTTTCTTCTCTTTTTGGGTTCTATAAAAATTGATGAATTATTGTTTGAACATTTTCTACTTGCACAGTCTAAGCTACTTCAGATGATTTTAAGAATACCTTAAAGACCAAAAATTTCAACTTAAAATATAAATTTAAAGATAAAAAACAGAAATATTCCGCTTCAATTTGCCAATTTGAAAAATATCTGACAACACAACTATTAACAATTAAAATATTTGTAAAATGAATTTGGGAGAGCTATGTTTGAAATAACATAATGAAAAATGAATGGTTTTGTTTTGTTAACCCTTTCCTCCATAATGACACCTTTTGACGCCACCCCCCTTACTCCATAATGACGCCTTTTAACGCCTGTGTAGTACCTCAGTTGAAAAACTTTGACTGCAAAGTGTCTGCAGTTGACTTAATAAAATTGGTATCCAATATGAAAAGGAATATCATAGGAGTATCCGACTTACAGTTATTTGATAAAATAGTTGTTTTTCGCAATGCCTTAATACTTTAAAGCATATGTTCAGCATTTTATCAAAAAAATCCTATGCGAATCAAGTATGCAAAAAAAAAAATTCAATGGAGGAAAGGGTTAATGTACTACAGATATCCTGCCTTTTAAAGGGAACTTATGTTAGATAGTAAAAAGGAAGAAGGGTGTGGTTACTATTATTTAATATTGAAATGAACTCTGATATGATGCAGGCATCTTATTTTTATAACAAAATAGACCAAGAATTGTCATAAAAATTTTAGAAACATTCATTGTTGAACTCATTTCTCTTAGTTAAGGAATGCATTTTGTTTCTAAAACTACATGATTTTGATGTTTTTTAATTATTTATTCAGATTCAAGCTACATTTTTCAGTATTGTGTGAAATATCATGAACTATTTGATCAAAAAACAATTGTCATTGATTTGGGTTTGAAGAATTTTTTTAAGGAATCATATCTCAATGTAATGTTTAAATATTTTCTCACTAATGACTGATCTGAATTACAAACAGAAAATTTATAGAAAAAAATTATGTGCAAACCCAATTTGAAAGATTATCAGAAAACAGTAATTGAGCCTATTTGTTTTAAAGCAATGCAAATACCAAACCGTTTAATATTAAGGCTTGACAAAACATTTGTAGGGACTAATATGACTATCAATTTTATAAGTGGCAGATCAAGGGTGCAAGGAAAGTGGAGGGTAATGGAGGAAATCACTGATTGTAACAAAGCCAAATTATTGTTTTTGACTATTTGGGGTTTTTGTTGAGCCTGCAACTTTTGTTGCAGAAAGCTCGACATAGGGATAGTGATCCGGCAGCGGTGTTAGCTCACTTCTTAAAAGCTTTATATTTTAGAAGGTGGAAGACTTGGATGCTTCATACTTTGTATATAGATGCTTCATGTTACGAAGTTTCCATCAGTCACATGTCCAATGTCCTTGACCTCTTTTTCATTGTTCAGTGACCACTTGAAAAAAAAGTTCAGATTTTTTGTAATGTTGAATTCTCTCTTATTATAAGTAAATAGGATAACTATATTTGATATGTGCGTACCTTGCAAGGTCCTCATGTCTGTCAGACAGTTTTCACTTGACCTTGACCTCATTTCATGGATCAGTGAACAAGGTTAAGTTTTGGTGGTTAAGTCCATATCTCAGATACTATAAGCAATAGGTCTTGTATATTCGGTGTATGGAAGGACTGTAAGGTGTACATGTCCAACTGGCAGGTGTCATCTGACCTTGACCTCATTTTTATGGTTCAGTGGTTATAGTTAAGTTTTTGTGTTTTGGTGTGTTTTTCTCATACTAAATGCAACAGGTCTACTATATTTGTTGTATGGAATGATTGTAAGGTGTACATGTATCGGGCAGATGTCATGTGACCTTGACCTCATTTTCATGGTTCAGTGGTCAATGTTAAGTTTTTGAGTTTTGGTCTTTTTATCTAATACTATAGGCCATAGGTCAACTATATTTGGTGTATGGAAATATTTAATGATCTTTATGTCAGTCCTGCAGGTTTTATTTGACCATGACCTCATTTTCATGGTTCATTGCACAGTGTTAAGTTTTTGTGTTTTGGTCTATTTTTCTTCAACTAATAATAATAGGTCAACTATATATGTTGTATAGAAGCATTGTTAGCTGTACATGTCTGCCTGGCATGGTTCATCTGACCTTAACCTCATTTTCGAGGTTCATTGGTCTTTGTGTAGTTATCTTGATTAATGATAAGTTTATGTGACAGTTGTAATAAAGCTTTATACTTAGGACTTTCAACATAATATTAATGATTAGAACAGAAGGCGAGACATTTCAGCGTGTGCACTCTTGTTTTATCAATAGGGGGAGGCACATGGTACCATACTCCTCTTTGACACCCTTAGATCTCCACAAACTATTGCTAAAAAAATGAACAATATCGCTGTTATTATATACCATGAAAACTGTTTTGATGAATGTTATAAATTTATAAATGTCAATACCGGTATATAGGTCTATTAAACTCTCAAAGAGATGGTATTGATGAGAGCTTTGTATTTTATATCTACACAGTGAACTAGTGAAGGAATCTTTTAGGAGATGTATAGATAATTCACACACTTCTTATTGTTCCATTTTGTAGTTAAATGAAAATATATGGTTTTTAGTTATCTTTTTTGGTTTATTGGAAGTTGCTGAGAATTCTTTCCTTCTGTCATCACTGCTTGTTCTTGTCAACTTCAAGATTTATTCTAGAATAACCAAGTGTCTATAAATGTTGGCTTTTGAAAAATCTCATGATATTAAGAATTCCAATGTCAGAGTACATTTTTGATTGATTTTCCAAATTCCTGACTTGGTAAAGATACTTATAATTAAAGTGGTTGCCAGGTTTTACAGCATGCCAAATCACCAAGGACAGTCTTACCAGTTTCAATTAACTGTATGCAGTGAGAAAAGAGCTAATACCTTGTTCAAATATTCCCATGTTCAGAGGCACCATGTTTATAAGTCATACCAAGTATTATTAGTCCCCTACAGACAAGGTCAAAGGGGACTTTAGGTTTGCACTCCATCTGTCTGACCATCCATCAGTCCAGCACAAATCAGTTTTCCAGACTTTTTTCGTCATGCTTAAAGATATTGATTTGTTAATTGGTATATATATATAGTTTTATCCTCACAAGTTAAGGATCAAGTTCAAATTTTGTCCAAATCTGATGATTTTGTGTAGAGTAACGGACACTGAAAATTCACTCAAATACTGTGGATTCATTTATTTTCGTGGGTACCAATTTTCGTGGATTAAGAAAAACTTGCATATTCGTGGATATTTAATTTCGTGGTTTTGCTGAAGTCTGCATACAAACCTATTGCAAAATTATCATTCGTTGAATATTTAATTTCGTGGTTTGACTATGCCCACGAAATCCACGAAGATTGGTATCCAACGAATAATAATGAATCCACAGTAGCCAGTTTTCTACGCTTTTTTGTCCTGCTTGAAGATATTGATTTGATAACTGGTACATAATTTTATCATGACATATCAAATGTTCCAGTGTGATGATTGTGTGCAGAGTTATAGTCCTTGGAGAGAGGCGAAAGAAACCAGAGGTACATTCAAACTCTAATTTTAAAAGTTTACTGACAATGCTATGGCTAAACAAGAAAAAAAAACAGACAAACAATAATACACAAAACACAACAGAAAACTAAAGACTGAGCAAAACAAACCCCACCAAGAACTAAGTGTGATCTCATTTGCTCAGGAAGAGATGTTAAAAGAAAACAGAAAACTAAAGACTGAGCAAAACAAACCCCACCAAGAACTAAGTGTGATCTCATTTGCTCGGGAAGAGATGTTAAAACAACATAGAAAACTAAAGACTGAGCAAAACAAACCCCACCAAGAACTAAGTGTGATCTCATGTTCTCGGGAAGAGATGTTAAGACACAACATAGAAAACAGAAGACTTAGCAAAACAGACCCCACCAAGAACTAAGTGTGATCTCATGTTCTCGGGAAGAGATGTTAAAACACAACATAGAAAACAGAAGACTGAGCAAAACAAACCCCACCAAGAACTAAGTGTGATCTCATGTACTCGGGAAGAGATGTTAAAACACAACATAGAAAACAGAAGACTGAGCAAAACAAACCCCACCAAGAACTAAGTGTGATCTCATGTACTCCGGAAGAGATGTTAAAACACAACATAGAAAACTAAAGACTGAGCAAAACAGACCCCACCAAGAACTAAGTGTGATCTCATGTACTCGGGAAGAGATGTTAAAACACAACATAAAAAACAGAAGACTTGGCAAAACAAACCCCACCAAGAACTAAGTGTGATCTCATGTTCTCGGGAAGAGATGTTAAAACACAACATAGAAAACAGAAGACTTGGCAAAACAAACCCCACCTAGAACTAAGTGTGATCTCATGTACTCGGGAAGAGATGTTAAAACACAACATAGAAAACTAAAGACTGAGCAAAACAAACCCCACCAAGAACTAAGTGTGATCTCATGTACTCGGGAAGAGATGTTAAAACACAACATAGAAAACTAAAGACTGAGCAAAACAAACCCCACCAAGAACTAAGTGTGATCTCATGTACTCGGGAAGAGATGTTAAAACACAACATAGAAAACTAAAGACTGAGCAAAACAAACCCCACCAAGAACTAAGTGTGATCTCATGTTCTCGGGAAGAGATGTTAAAACACAACATAGAAAACAGAAGACTTGGCAAAACTAACCCCACCAAGAACTAAGGGTGATCTCATGTACTCGGGAAGAGATGTTGAAACACAACATAGAAAACTAAAGACTGAGCAAAACAAACCCCACCAAGAACTAAGTGTGATCTCATGTACTCTGGAAGAGATGTTAAAACACAACATAGAAAACAGAAGACTTGGCAAAACAAACCCCACCTAGAACTAAGTGTGATCTCATGTTCTCGAGAAGAGATGTTAAAACACAACATAGAAAACTAAAGACTGAGCAAAACAAACTCCACCAAGAACTAAGTGTGATCTCATGTACTCGGGAAGAGATGTTAAAAGAAAACATAGCTCCTGATTGTTAAGTTTGCCTGAAAGCTAAAATAACATCACTTATTGTCAACGTTAATGTTCAAAATGTTATTGGAATGACAACGTCTAATGAGTTGTATATTGCTTCCATTTTCTCCTCAGTGATTTGCCTCCTTCTTTTATTGCCAAAAATAAATCTGGTGATAAGGACATGGTGGATTCGAGCGTCACTGATGAGTCTTTTGTAGACGAAACGCGAGTCTGGCGTATTTACTAACTTTAGTCCTGGTATCTATGATGAGTTTATTTACAACTACTGGGTCGAGTCCACTGCTGGT
Organism: Mytilus trossulus; assembly: GCF_036588685.1. Taxonomy (NCBI): domain Eukaryota; kingdom Metazoa; phylum Mollusca; class Bivalvia; order Mytilida; family Mytilidae; genus Mytilus; species Mytilus trossulus. Next base: position 103,547,462 of record NC_086374.1, on the reverse strand, counting down.
GGAGATTCATTTCCCCGAGGGTACCACAAGCCCAGTAGTCAGCACTTTTTTGTGCTGACATGAATTGTCATTGATATGGTTATATTTATAAATTTAGTGTTTATAAACTTTTGAGTTTTTTGAAATACTAAGGCTTTTCTACCTCAGGCATAGATTATCTTAGCTGTATTTGGCAAAACTTTAAGGAATTTTGGTCCTCAATGCTCTTCAACTTCGTACTTTATTTGGCTTTTTAAACTTTTTTGGATTCGAGCGTCACTGATGAGTCTTTTGTAGACGAAACGCGCGTCTGGCGTAATTACTAAATTTAGTCCTGGTAATAATGATGAGTTTATTTACAACCACTGGGTCGATGCCACTGCTGTTGGAGATGTTTTCCCCGAGGGTATCACAAGCCCAGTAGATAGCACTTGTTTGTGCTGACATGAAGTGTCATTGATATGGTTATATTTATAAATTTACTGTTTACAAATTTTTGAATTTTTTGAAATACTAAGGCTTTTCTACCTCAGGCATAAATTACCTTAGCTGTATTTGGCAAAACTTTTAGGAACTTTGGTCCTCAATGCTCTTCAACTTCGTACTTGATTTGGATTTAAACTTCTTTGGATTCGAGCGTCACTGATGAGTCTTTTGTAGACGAAACGCGCGTCTGGCGTAATTACTAAATTTAGTCCTGGTAATAATGATGAGTTTATTTACAACCACTGGGTCGATGCCACTGCTGTAGGAGATTTTTTCCCCGAGGGTATCACAAGCCCAGTAGTCAGCACTTTTTTGTGCTGACATGAAGTGTCATTGATATGGTTATATTTCATAAATTTACTGTTTACAAATTTTTGAATTTTTTGAAATACTAAGGTTGTTCTACATCAGGCATAGATTACCTTAGCTGTATTTGGCAAAACGTTTAGGAATTTTGATCCTCAATTCTCTTCAACTTCGTACTTTATTTGGCTTTTTAAACTTCTTTGGATAAGAGCGTTACTGATGAGTCTTTTGTAGACTAAACGCGCGTCTGGCGTATTTACTCAATTTAGTCCTGGTATCTATAATGAGTTTATTTCTGTATAAATCATACGGGGAAAATCGTCAAAAGTGTTTTTTATCCCGAAACTTAGATTTGAAGCCTCAAAATCTGTAACACAGAAACCTTTGGAGAGGTGTTAGAGAAAACGCCTGCCTCTGTTTGCTGGATATATAGATTATGCTCCAGTTCCTTCCGTGAAATACATCATTTGGTACTAACGATTCTTATAAAAGAAATCTCAATACTTGAAGTTACCCGTGTGCGTTGATCGTTTTACTCCGCTTCAAAACCGCCAACCTGTGTCATCCATAGGCTGTGGAGTTCTATATAATGGTAATATGTAATAGTGTTCTTCACTAAATATTACTTATAATCTAGCATTACTACATGGATATTCAGGTTGAGTTTTTTTAATGTGATTATGTTTATGTGGTATAAAAGTATTTTATTTCTCACAAGACTATCAAAGTGAGTTGGATATTAATGGTCGACCTCTTAACATTATTCTGGCTCCAACTTACTAGTGGTTTGGGGCGGGGGACCTTTATCGGGACTCCTGGATCAGGTGTTGTTAAGCTTTTCCCTCTCGGGATCTTGGAATTCTTCTTTCGAATTTCGGGATGTCGGGATTTAAATTTATTTTAATTCGGGACCTCGGGATTTCGTGTTTTTAATCCTGGGGGATTTCGGGATCAGAAACCCTCCTACCCCCCCCCCCCCCCCAACTAATGTTTGCATGGTCTACTCATGTTTAGCAAAACAATATGCATACCGGAAGCAGTGAAAAACAGATACTTATTTAAAAGATAACATAAAAAAAACTTTTTAAATTTTGAACTTTTGAGGTGTTCCGTTACATTATAACTTAATTGTTTGAAGAGAGAAATAAATTCATAAAACGGAACTTTTAAAAATAGAATATCAGATATTATACCATCAGAGACATATAATATACGTACATGTCCACAGGTAGTAAGGTCGCCATATCGAGGAGCGTTTAGTACAGTGATATTGTCATAATTTGGTTAAGTTGGTCATGGATAGGTTATGAAACTTCCCAAAACAACTGCCTCAGTTCTTCTCAAATGAGAAAAAAAAGCAAATCAAATGTTTGAATCTACTTTGAAAGTACTTTTATTCGTGGGGAATCAATTTTCGTGGTTTTCGTGGATGACTTTATCCACGAATTTAAGAGTCCAACGAAATAAAACAACTATTGTCCAAATCAAGACATGGAAAGATCCCCATCGGTAGGTTTGACTACTGATATGATCTAGAGAATATATTGAAAAACACCAAAACTGAGAATACTTTAATAGCAGTCACAGGATTATACCCATTTAATCTTTAATAACCTAAACTGTACAACTTTTGATCTTTTAATTCTCATAAAAAATAGTTTTGATCGATGAAAGTCAGCTTTCCGGTAATTAACCCAGGATAACCAAGATATCCAAATTGATATGGTTTGGTTACGCGATTGACATGGTTAAGTTAAGGTGGTACCCAGCACTTTAACAAAAATTAATTTTGGCGTGTTTATTTTTCATAAAATTTAAACAAAGTATTTACTTTGACCCTTTGACAAAAATATAAAAATTTAAAAAAATCGTTTTATCAGAAAAAATACACTGGTTATATAGCAGTTTGACAAACGCTTATTTTGATCACTGAGAAGCTTTATATTCCCTTAACAACACAATGTAGTTTAAACGTTTAGCTGTTTTTACAGAGTTATCTCCCTGTGCAATTCGTCATGGTTTTGGTTATATTTGTCAGGGTTAAGATCAATATAAACACATCTTTGTGGCACCTTAATATTGATAGTTTATTTGAATACGATTGTTAAAAATTAAAGTAACATAATTTACTAATTGACTTAAGAAGAGAAAAAGTCTTCTTACCAAATTCGGTGGGCGTAAGCGACAAAAAGGCCGGGCAAATCGTACATTTGTATATTTTTTTACCCCGCGTAACGCGTTGCAGGGTCAATGGAAATATTTGGCGTGTGTATTTTCGTCCGTCCTTCTGTGTGTTCATCCGTCCGGTCTCACGTTTACAATTTTTGCCGGATTTTTTTATGAAACTTATGTCATAAAACTTTTTTTAATAATAGTTTTGTTCAAAATTGCATTGTTACAATCTTAAATGTGCCAGAATTTTATGGAACTTGCATCATAGGTTTATATTAGCAATGTATCTGTATCTGTATCTGCAGTGGTACGTGTAGAATCCTGTTTAGGCTTTTATACACGGTGGAGAAGAGCGCCGTTGTTATGGGCGGTGTTCTTGTAGAGCGGTCTTAAATTCCTCTACAAAACCTGCATGCACAACTTTATCTGGTAGTTGTTTTCAGTGAATAGTTGTTTCCACAAAAAAATGAATGTTTGTACTGTGGTTTGTTGCTATTTGGCACTTTAAGTCCTCTGGTGTTATTGATAACTTGACGTTCGATGATATTGTCAGTTTCACAGTTTGAATAAGTTTTGGCTTTTATTGGTCGTTTAGGTCTTGATGGTATGAAAAAATTGTCGGCTGGTAGAGCCGGCACCAGACCCTCAACCACCTTGTAAACCAGGATGAGACAGATGCTGTGTCTTCTTTCCTCTAGCGTCTCCATTTCAAGCTGGCGTCTTATATTAGTTATGGACCCTGTTTCTCGATTCCTGTAGTTTTTCTTGATGAATCGTAATTTTTTAACCTCTGTTTTGGATACGTTCTAGTTTGTCAATATCCCCTTTCATATATGGGTTCCAGATTGTTGCGCCATATTCCATTGTTGATCTTACAAGGGATATAAATGCTACTTTCCTACATGCTTCTGGTACGTTCCTCAAGTTCCTCCGAAGAAAGCCCAAGGTGGTGTTGGCTTTCTTGCTGATGTTATTTATGTGGAAGCTCCATTTCCGTTTGAGATTTGGAGTCCTAAATAGTGGTTCACTTGTACTTCTTGTAGGATGTGTTTATTAAGCGTGTAGAATTTGTCTGCTTTTTTTGTTTATGGATAGAACATAGCACTTTTTGGCGTTGAAACGCATTCTCCATTTGTCGGCCCAGATTTCTAGTTGTTCCAAATCTGTTTGTAGCTTTTGTTGGTCTTGGCTATTTTTTAAATTGTTCTGTATAGTAGGCAGTCATCATCAAATAGTCTTACTGATGATGTTACACTGTCTGGTAGGTCATTGATGTGGCACATGAATAGGATTGGTTCTAAGACTGTGCCCTTGGGGACCCCAGAGTCAACTGTTGTTTCGCCAGATGATTCGCCTTCCACGACGGTTCTCATTGATCTTGCAGTTAGGAAGTTCTTAAGCCATTTGTGTGTATTTCCTTTAATTCCATACTGATCTAATTTATGTAATAATTTGTCGTGTGGTACTGTGCCGAAAGCTTGTGAAAAATCTAATATGCCTACGTCGATTTGATGTCTCTTGTCATGTTCTTGTAGGAAGTAGTTGATGGTACTTATGAGTTGGGTTTCACATGAGTATCCTGACCTGAAGCCGTGGTTTAAGTTGGTTAGGATTTTGTTGTTTTTTTAGATGTTTTAGGATATGCCTGCATACGATATGTTCTAGAGTTTTGCTGATGACAGATATTAGGGATACAGGTCTGTAGTTTTCTGCCAGGTGTTTGTCTCCTTTTTTGAAGATACTGGATATGTTTGGGTCTCTCCAGTCTTTTGGTAGTTCACCTGTGTCTAGCGAGCATTGCATTATGATTTGTACGATGGGTGCTAGTTGTTCAGCACATTCCTTGAGTATTCGGTTTGGGATGTTGTCTGGTCCAGAAGCTTAAATTGGGTTTGTGTTTTTAAGTAGTTTTTGCAAGTCCCTTTTGGTCGATCGTTTATGGTGTTATATCGATTTTTGCTCGTATTCTTGTTGTTGGCAGGTAAGTGTCTGATGTTATTGTGAATACGGACTTGAATTGTTCTAATAGGAGTTCAGCTTTCCCTTTACTGTCACTGACAAGATTAGTCCCCTTTTTAGCTCACCTGGCCCGAAGGGCCAAGTGAGCTTTTCTCATCACTTGGCGTCCGTCGTCCGTCGTCGTCTGTCGTCGTTTACTTTTACAAAAATCTTCTCCTCTGAAACTACTGGGCCAAATACAATCAAACTTAGCCACAATCATCATTGGGGTATCTAGTTTAAAAATTGTGTTCGGTGACCCAGCCAACCAACCAAGATGGCCGCCATGGCTAAAAATAGAACATAGGGGTAAAATGCAGTTTTTGGCTTATAACTCAAAAACCAAAGCATTTAGAGCAAATCTGACAAGTGGTAAAATTGTTTATCAGGTCAAGATCTATCTGCCCTGAAATTTTCAGATGAATTGGACAACTGATTGTTAGGTTGCTGCCCCTGAATTTGTAATTTTAAGGAAATTTTGCTGTTTTTCGTTATTATCTTGAATATTATTATAGATAGAGATAAACTGTAAACTGCAAAATTGTTCAGCAAAGTAAGATTTACAAATAAGTCAACAGGATCAAAATGGTCAGTTGACCCCTTTAGGAGTTATTGCCCTTTATAGCCAATTTTTAACCATTTTTCGTAAATCTTAGTTATCTTTTACAAAAATCTTCTCCTCTGAAACTACTGGGCCAAATAAAATCAAACTACAATTATCATTGGGGTATCTACTTTAAAAATTGTGTCCGGTGACCCGGCCAACCAACCAAGATGGCCGCCATGGCTAAAAGTATAACATAGTGGTAAAATGCAGTTTTTGGCTTATAACTCAAAAACCAATGCATTTAGGGCAAATCTGATAGGAATTGGTATTGTTAATCAGATTTCTGTAATTTATTCTTACATACTTTTAATTTTTTATAACCCTGTATGCGTACATTGCCTATGTAAATTTTAAAATTGTTTGTATGCACATTGAACGACAAATTTATGTGACGTATATAATTTTTCGGACGTCAGAGTGAGACACTCAAATCAATCCATGTGTTCGTAGATAGTAGATGTTTTTGTGTCCTGTTAAATTGTTCCTTTTAAAATTGTTCCTTTTAAAATTGTTATACGGATGATGACTGATGTACCCATATTTTGACTATTTTATTAATTGTGACTGTTTATTTAACGCATCATGTAAATGTAGCGGAATTTGATGAGACTGTTATTAAAGTGAGAGGGTAAGCGCTATAGAACCAGGTTTAATTCACCATTTTCTACATTTGAAAATGCCTGTACCAATTCAGGAATATGACAGTTCTTGTCCATTCCTTTTTGATGCGTTTTGTTTTTTGATTTTGCCATGTGATTATGGACTTTCCAAATTGATTTTCCTCTGAGTTCAGTATTTTTGTGATTTTACTTTTTTTGTATACATTTTCAGTATTTTTGTAATTTTACTTTTTGAAACAAAAGAATGGGCTTGGTCAAATATTGAATTGAGAAGTACGTAATAATTGGATAACTCAACTCTTCCGGACCAGGCATATAATGTACGACGTTTGAAATGTATAAATATACCTTCTAAAACTACTGTTGCAAATTCAATGGTAAAATTAATTTGCATAAAGTAAAAATAATGTTCAAATTTAGAATATTTACGATATAATTTCAGCAATTATATTTCATTTTGAAATATATCAAAATACAATACGTAGTTACAACGATTTAAAATTTGATGTTATTATAAATAAATTGTTTATTAGGATAAAGACATTATTAAGTTCTTTTAAAGGGAGAGAACCCCAGACGTTTTCATTTTACAAATATTTATAAACGATATTTTCTGACAAAGACTCGTTTTAATTTTCATCGTAATTCTTAACCTCTTTGGGTCATTCAGATATTAAAATCTTATTTTTTAATTTAGTTCCAAGGGTGTGAGACCGGGACGTGTTTTGCGACTAATGCGTTCCTTCTTTTTCAGGAACCGTTTCCTCTCGCATTTGAAATCAAAGTACTGAAGTACTGAACATCGGATTATCGCAAGTTCTTGTGGATGGTCCCACACCTGACCTCTATACCTGAAAGTGAGGTAAATGTATCTTGAGATAGTATTCATGCTTTTATTGAGGCTTGCATATATATTGATCTTAAAGTGCCAGTCTTTGTAAGAATCAGGCAATTTTGAAAAAAATCAAAACATGGCTGTAAAAAACCCACCTACCTAGCCAGCCTATTTTGAAATAACTTTGGTTAGAATGATAACAAATTACAGAGTTAGCTTCCCTTAATTGTTAATTTCTAATAATTCTTTTAGATGTATGTTTCATTATAATACATTATTCTGATTGGCGAACTGCACATCACCTGTTATTCAGTAAGCAATTGCATTACACAATAAAACTTATCATTCATGATGACACACGGTCCCACAATAAAGTGCACAGGTGAATTAAATTAAAACTTGATAAAAATCGTGTTTACATGATCCTAGCTAAAAAAATGTAATTATAAGTATTGAATGCTTCTTTTTGTAACTTTATAGGGTTGTAAAAGCGTTGACCGTGCACACATTTTTAGAATGAAGCGCGGAACAAAATGTACTTCGGTCAACGCTTTTACAACCCAATAAATTTACAGAAAGAAGCATTCAATTCTTAAGCGCATTGTAACCAAATTTATCTCCAATTACCAGAACAGGACAATGAAAGGACTGGTATATTTTTGCATCATTATACATTTTGAACATAAATTAATGTCAACCTGAGTGGGTTTTTGTTTGTCATGTTTTCACCACTGCCTGATTCTTAGGTAGACTAGCACTTAATTTTTACTTGTATAAATATATATATACAACATGTTCAAGTCTAAATTGAAAACTACATTCAAACCTATGATTGTGTTGGATAAAAACAAGTGCAATTTTTATATGTATACATGTAAAACAAATTTCGTTGTGGAGAGTTCTAAATACACCACAAAAACATATTCCAAAAGACAAAAAAGTGAAAAAGTATATTTGAACAAAACACATTTGACTAACAGGTCAAACAACTGATGTTCTAAAACCCTGCTGACTGCCATTGGCAATTGCCAAACAAATTAATCATAAGATGTAACAAAATGGATCTTGATATTAATTAAATACTAAACAAAAAACAAAAAAACGCTTGCAGCAAAGATGTTATACCACAAACATGCGGTACAATTTGTTTTTTTACACCAGACCCTGATTTTGAAAACAAATGTCTCTTCAGTGATGTTAGGGATTGAAACGGTATTTGGAAGGTCATATAATTTATGCTCTTCACCTTTGTACTAGTTTGGGTTTATAAATATTTTTGATTTGAGCGTCACTGATGAGTCTTGTGTAGACGAAACGTGCATCTGGCGTACTAAATAATAATCCTGCTTGATGCCTGATGTTTGTGCCAATAATTCCTTGTAGAAATAACTATTTACCTCAATTAAGATCTTCTAATATCATTTATTTATCTCCTTAAAAAAGTATTTGATGAGCATTCATTGAAGAAATGAGTTAATAACAAGCGATTAGGAATGTTATTTTGCACTCGATGATATCTGCATATAATCATATTTATCTTGTTTATATATCGGTTAAAAACGTTAACCCAACATGAAAGTTATGTATAGGAAATCTAGCCAACAGCAACTTGATACACCGGAATGCCCTCAGTCATCTGCTGTAAACATCTTTATACACAATTATATACAATAGTCCAAATAATTATGGCGTCTTGCAAGGAAGGTGTACCAGAAAAACATTACAATAGCCTTGCAAGACGTCATAATTATCTGCTATATATGCCACTACTAATGTTGAGCCATTATAGTTAAATTGAGAATGGAAATGGGGAATGTGTCCAGTGTCTAATGTGCCAACCAATATGGTTGACAGTGACATAGCTAAAAATAAATCATTGGGGTAAAATACAAGTTTTGTCTGTTTATATCTTGAAACCACCATAAATGTAGAAAATATGAGAGAGACATAAATGCTCAGAGTGATGAGAATGATGATTTCTACAAGGAATTATTGGCACAAACATCAGGCATCAAGCACTTATTTTCAGATACTGTTTATTTCAAATTGTACTGGTCATAATTCATCAAAATATCCTTATCGTGATTTGTCAGAGGTCTCAAATAATTATCTTACTGTCATTTTTGGAAAAAAATTAAGTATTAAACATGATTTGTCAAAATCAGTCGATGTTTTTATTGTCTAAAAGAAAGATTAGTGTACATTTTATCGTCATACCCCAAAAATTATGGTTAACATCATTTTGCAAGAATTTTTACTGTTATTTGTCATGAAGGTACAACTATTACGACCCTTCAATAAGTCAACATGGTTGAAATCATCTAAAGACTCATCAGAGTTATTGTTCTGATTTTTTTTTACACATTTTCAGTGTATTTATATAACTGAACAGCAAAAGTGAAAATATCATCATACCAAAATTTATGATTAACAACCAAAACATTGACTGGATGCAGATATAATACAAAATGTGCAAGGTTTCACTTCTTGTTTTTCTAAAATTTCTATAGACATGGATGCCGTTTTGACAGCCTGGGGTCATCTGACCAAATTAAGTTATGAGTCTTCACACTTAGCCACAGGCCCAGCAGCCCAGGCTTGTTCAAATGCTTTCAGGCCTGAAAAACCATCTAAATAGGCCAACAGAATCTAGCCAAAATTTTCCAACATTTGAGCACATGTGGATTTAAAGTTGAACATGGTGACAATATTGTTTAGTCAGCAAGAACACCAGAATTAACAAGAAACTTGGATGAGAAACATCATTTTAAAGAATGGCTTTGAATCAGAATTTCCTTGGTAGGGAGTTACTGCTTATACAGAACATTTGGAGTTAAGGCTTCCTTATGTTGAAGTCAATTCTTTGTAAATATTCAGATGCTACAAGGACTTTAATCATTATTTTTTGCATTATGTGAAATAATGTTTCTCTTTTTATCTTTTGTCTCTTTGCATTGATATATGTTGTTTATTCTTCACTAGTCAGTAATTTGGTTCAATGTTGTTTATACTTCAATGGTCAGTAATTTGGTTCAATTAAGTGTCTTCTTCCTTCTTTATCACAGTCAGTTTAAAAGATGGTCATAGCTTACCTAAAGTGTTTATTAAATCATAAACTTCTGTCAGGTGAGCTAATGGCAATATTTATAGCTCTTACTAGCCTTCTGTCAGGTGAGCTAATGGCAATATTTATAACTCTTACTGACCTTAACACCAGATGAGCAAATAAAAATATAACAATGATTGTTTTTATATGTATTTTTTGTCAACAAAAATTACAAAGCGCACAAACAACATTATTGGAATGGAAATACATGTAAATAAACAAATATGTATAATGTTTTATATCAATAAAATCCTCTTATATAGATATAGCAAATTCATGCAAAATCAATAAACTTGTGACATATCTTTCTTATAGCATTTTATCATTCTGACAAGTTACTTCATACTGACATGACTGACACTGACTCATACAAAAAGGTTTCCAAAGACTTGTAGGTAATCTCAATCATTTAAACTGTACAATCTTTATCAATTTATATGTCTGCAGATGAATTTAATTATTGTAATATTCCAACAGAAAATTTACAAAACATCAAAATTATTGAAAAATAAATACAGGTTCCTGTACAAGCTTGTTTTGGATACCTCTATGAGGTAAAAAAAAAAATTGGCAGAAAAATGATTTCTGGATTTTTCATATAAATATTGTGTGAAAAAAATCAATTAATTTGTACATTTAAAAATAGTAGACTTGCACAACTTATATATGTAATTGCTTTCATCATTTGTTGTCAATAAACCAATCATTTAGCCTTAGAATATAATAAAGGTTACATCTCCTAAAATAAACCATTCATTTAGCCTTAAAATATAATAAAGGTTACATCTCCCCATATAAACAAAAGCAGACAATCCCCTAGAAATAACCTGATTTATGTTTGTTAGAAACTGACCATTATATTCAGTATACATGTTGAGTTTATCAGGGGCGGATCCAGCCATTTAAAAAAAAAAAAAGGGGGGGGGGGTCCCATCCCAGTGTGAAGGGGGTTCCAACCCCCGGAACCCATCCACCCACCCTGGATCCGCCACTGTTGATATTGGTCTTTTAAGATCAACTATTGGATTTTCTCTACATATTAATAAAAGTTTTCTACATGCAATTAGACAAACAAAGCTAAATAAAAAGTGACTGTTTTCAATTTATTAAACATTCACATAGATATTTAACCTATCCAACATACACACAATTTCCCCAGTACTTTCAGCTCTAACCTTGGTTTGACTCTTACATTTTACTTAAAATCAAAGACGTCTTGAATTCTCCAATGTAAAATATATATAAATTAGAAAATTCAAATAGTAACCTTAAAAATTTATATGAAAAAAACTTGAAAAATAAATGACATAAAATTCATATTAATCAAGAAATATATGCAGGAAGTTAATTGTATGAAGAATTTTCACCTGATATTTAGGCATGAAGTTAATTTTATAAAGAAATTTCACCTGATAAATATGCATCTCTGAGTATACATTTTTAAATATGAGAGTGCTACATATTCTTGCATCATTATTTAGACAATATCCCTGAAAGATAAAAGTAGGCACACATGTTACTGTTAAATAGATACAAACAATAATTACATATTTAAATCAAATTGTGATTTAATAAATGCAGGACTCCACTCTTGCTTATTCTTTTCCTTATTTGGCCTTGGTGGTCAAGTGGTCTAATAAGTCAAACTACTGCATCACTCCCCTATCAACACTGAGGTTGTGAGTTTGAATCTTGCAATGGGCAGGTTCTCTTCCAACTCCAATCTTATTGAATAGGATTGTAAGTATTCCTACTGAAGATTGGTTATTCTCCCAAGGCACTCAGGCTTCCTCCAACAATAATAACTGACCACCAGGAAAAAGTACAAAAGTATTTAAAGTGGCGTTAATCACCAATCAATCAATTCTTTTTCTAAAATTGAGAATGGAAATGGGGAATGTGTCAAAGGGACAACAACCCGACCATAGAACAGACAGCAGCAGAAGGTCACCAACAGGTCTTCTACCTACTAGCATGTAATCAACATGCTATGAATTATAAATTATAACAACTTGGACAAATGTTTTTTTTTTTCAATATCAAAAGTAATTAATATCAACCTAAACAAAAATCTGACTTGGCAAGAAATTATCACAGGGATTCAGAAAAGATTAAAAAGTAGGAGTTGTCAGTATACAGATATAGGGAGTTTGACTGTCCCTTTGGTATCTTTCGTCCCTCTTTTATATAGATAATATACAGCACATAGTTAGTAATAAATAAATATTGATAAATATGTTAATAACTTAAAACAAAAAGACTGGAAAATTGATTGTTTTAAAGCACATTAATAAACATCTGCTTTTAAAAATAACACTGAATATTTAAATTTTAAACAAAAATATGATTACTGCATTTGACCACAATTATCTAAATTTTAAAAATATTAAAATAGGACAAGATAAATAACTTTTAATTTCACAATTATTATTGGTTAAATGACAGAGGAGTATTGACTTTTAAAATCTTTAAAATAATGTCATAATGTGGATAGAAGAAGCCACACATCTGAACTAATGTGGCCTTATAATACATATTAATATATCAATAAATACACTGCTGAGATGAAAATATCATTTCTAATTATTATTTTGATATATTTTGATGAGGCCAAGAACATAACATGTAGTGTTAGCATTAACAAATCTGAAAATTGAAAGGGTCTGGTGGATATTTTTGTCTTTTAGTATTTTTTTTTATCAAAATACTATATATAAAATTGAGAATGGAAATGGGGAATGTGTCAAAGAGACAACAACCCGACCAAAATAAAAAAACACAACAGCAGAAGGTCACCAACAGGTCTTCAATGTAGCGAGAAATTCCCGCACCTGGAGGCGTCCTTCAGCTGGCCCCTAAACAAATATATACTAGTTCAGTGATAATGAACGCCATACTAATTTCCAAATTGTACACAAGAAACTAAAATTTAAATAATACAAGACTAACAAAGGCCAGAGGCTCCTGACTTGGGACAGGCGCAAAAATGCGGCGGGGTTAAACATGTTTGTGAGATCTCAACCCTCCCCCTATACCTCTAACCAGTGTAGAAAAGTAAAAGCATAACAATACGCACATTAAAAGTCAGTTCAAGAGAAGTCCGAGTCTGATGTCAGAAGATGTAACCAAAGAAAATAAACAAAATGACAATAATACATAAATAACAACAGACTACTAGCAGTTAACTGACATGCCAGCTCCAGACTTCAATTAAACTGACTGAAAGATTATGATTTCATCATATGAACATCAGGCACAATCCTTCCCGTAAGGGGTTTAGTATCATACCATCATAACATATATGAGAAGAACATAACCCGTGTCATGCCAACAACTGTTTTTAGAATAAATGTGTTTAGTTCCGACGCAAAGACCTCATCAGTGACTCAATATTAACGCCAAAATATGCAATCTTTAATGACTTGACAACAGTATCGTAATTATATCCCTTCTTAATAAGTCTATTCAAAGGTTTTGTAAGTTTATGAGGTGAATACTGACACCTTTGTGCTTTATAAAGAATATTTCCATAAAAAATTGGATGTGAAATACCTGAACGTATAAAAAGTCTGCATGTTGAGCTATATTTACGAATGATGTCTTTATACCGATGATAAAATTTAGTAAATGTTTTGACTAGTTTGTGATATCGAAAACCCTGGTGTAATAATTTTTCAGTAATACATAAATTTCTCTCGTTAAAATCTAAGACATTGTTACATACACGAGCGAATCGTACAAGTTGAGATATATAAACACCGTAAGATGGTGACAAGGGAACGTCACCATCTAAAAACGGATAATTAACGATAGGAAATGAAAAATCATCCCTTTTATCATAAATTTTAGTATTCAGCTTTCCGTTAGTGATATAGATATCAAGATCGAGGAAAGGGCAGTGGTCGTTGTTAGTATTAGCTTTATTTAAAGTGAGTTCACCAGGATAAATTTCATTAATATACATACTGAAGTCGTCATTATTGAGAGCCAAAATATCATCCAAATATCTAAAAGTATTATTAAATTTGTTTATCAGATGTTGTTTTGATGGGTCTTTGCTTATTTTTGTCATAAATTGTAACTCGTAACAATACAAAAAGAGGTCCGCAATAAGTGGTGCACAGTTAGTCCCCATTGGAATTCCGATAATCTGACGATATACGGAATCCCCAAAGCGAACAAAAATGTTATCTAGTAAAAATTCAAGGGCATATATAGTATCAAAGCATGTCCAATTAACATAGTTTTTTTGTTTATTGCAACTAAAAAATGACCTAAAAGAGTTTGAACATATATATTCACATTCTGATTTTTTGAATGCCCATTTAATTAGATGTGTGAATTTTTTCTTAATGAGAATGTGAGGCAATGTGGTATACAGGGTAGAAAAATCAAAACTTTGAACAGATTCAAAATCACCAATATAAGCATGCAATTTATCAAGTACTTCCAACGAGTTCTTGACACTCCAAAAGTAATTTATTCCACTATTTTCGAAGGCCTTATTTGAACAATTTATTATAAGGTTTTTAATTGTACCAAGTGTGCTGGTAAGAATAATAGACAATTTAGTAGTTGAACAATGGCTTGAAGACGAAATAAATCTATATTTGTAAGGGGTTTTGTGTAGCTTCGGAAGCCAATACATAGTTGGAACTTTCATTGTATTTGGCTCTGCTTGTAAAGCGGTGGCTAAAAGTTTATGTTTGTTACAGATTTCGTTTTCTGAAAATGGAGTCAGTTGGAATGTTGGTGAATTGGTGATTTCCTTTTTCAGAACCTCGATGTAAAATTTACGTCAAACAACAATAATATTATAAGAAGCTTTATCGGCCGGGACAAAAACAAATTCCTTGGCTAGTTCTTTTAGTTTATGTTTGATACGAGAAATAGGTTTATTGTGGTTATTGTTAATAGTAAAATGTTCTTTAAAATGTTGAATACGTATATCAACTATCTTCATTACTGAATTAAAAAAAGAGTCCAAAGATTTTTTGTCAGCTTTTTCCCGTTTTATCCATTTCATACAGTAAGTAAGGAGTGAGTCGTGGATGATATTACGACACTCATTCCAATTAATAATTGACGGGGGACGATATTTAGGTCCTTTACTGAGAAATGATTTTAACTCTCGGTCTTGAACGATGTTAAGATCTCCTGTTATAACATGGGAAATGGGTCCATAAATATATTCGGAATTACTGCAATTACATGAAGTAGGTGTATTTTCACTGATATTAACATCTTTACACAATTGACTATAATTAAACACAAATTTCCGGGTAGATTTCTTGTAAATATAACAAATAAGAGGTAGCTCAGTATTGTCAAAATATCCAGGAATTTGTTCTTTAACAGAATGGTCGTTAAATATACCGGCAATATTTACAAAATCAAAGCCTTTGTTGACATACTTAATTTTAATAAAATGTTTTTTATGATCTTCAGGGCGATCAATTTTGGGAAATAATTTAGAATAACAATATGCCATAATAATTTGAACAATTTCATACTTAGGACTGCTATATGAAATTGTGTTGCAATCCTCCAAAATTTTATTTAACTTATTAACCGGTAAAGAACAGAGTTTTGTTAACAGATAATGTCTGCCGTTGTTTTTTGAAATAGAAATAAGGTCCGAAATATTGGTATGATTGGCCCGAAATTTTCTTTGATTGCGATTTGTTCTACAACCGTGAGAACGGTTTTTACGAACAGTTTTAGAAACAATATCCAAAATGTTAACGGAATTGGTTCTAGATATATTACCAATTCCCATGATATTATCATTTAGACCGAGAGGGTAAACTGTCTGTAATTTTTTAATCCAATTTAATTCAATTATTTTCCGTGATCGTACAAACTTTGAATGCGATTCACCAGGCTGCTTATTTACTACTTCTAAAGGTTGAACTGCTAAATATTTAAAAGGATGGTTGTGCTTCTTAAGGTGTTGGTAAATGATACTTTTGAATTTATTAGGTCTTTTAAAACGATACAGATGTTCTTGAGTGCGTTTTGATAAATATCTCCCAGTTTCTCCTACGTACTGAATACCACATCCCGGTTTGTTTCATGTGAGTAAATAAATAATACTGTTTGTTTTTCAAGTAATATCAGTTTCAAAATTTAAAGAAAATGTGCGACCATTAAACGTGGACCTTACCGTATTGTTGGTGGAAAGACGGGGACATGTAAGTCATTTTTTGGCATGACACTTATCGATAGAAGGGTAACCACGATTTTTATTGTTAAAAATGTTAGCGATGGTAGTATTTTTAGATAACCGATTTTGAAAATTGAGACGTGTAGATACCCTTTGAACAAGTTTAGTATTTAGTATTTTTCCGTTTCTTAATTTCATAATTGTTTTGTTAGTGAATTACATAATAAAGGAGCAAAGATTGGCGTCCAGAATATGAACCAGCATACAATAATAAAGTTAAGTAAAAGTGATAAATTTGTTCGGCTGAAAATGTCGAACGCTATCAGTATTAATTACCCGAAAAAGATAGTGTATATCAGGGTATGACTGATGGCTGACCAATTAGTAGAATGGGGCTGAATATTGAAATACTACTTTTTGATAAACATTCCTAAAGTAATGAACTAGAGAAGTTCTCGCTCGGACACACACTCCATAATCTAGTATATTATAAGAGCATAAACCTGAAGCACGGGGAGGCACTCTACTGCCTCCACACGGCACTATGTATGTAAATATGGAATATAATTAAAATATAGAAAATCCATTTAAAGTCTCTTCTGACTTTAATTTTATCTTGGTAAGGGGTTTCGTCCTTCAAACAAAGTAAAATTACATTAACAAAAAAAACAATGTTAACCATAAGATAATGCTGGAAATTAACTTGATTTGGCAGATAACACACATTCACCACAATGTCCACTTTTCATTGCATTTTCATACATAGAAAAAATACACAAAAAGTTTGATAAGGTGGTGCATAAAAGAGGGACATACATACATGTATATATGGTACCACAACAATTTTTCTTTTATCCATGTAACTCTGTGAAGAATTACCAGGCCAAAAGATAAAAGTTGTAGTGATACAATTTACATGTATGTTCATCACCGACTTGAAACTTTCACAGATTTATTCATTTTAATTGTTTTACTAAATAATAATGAAACTAATAGTATACAGAAACATTTCAGAAAGACTGTCATTTATAAAAGTTATGTAACAATTATTAAAATTTGTTTCTTTATCTGTTTCTGGTGGGGAAATTCTTTTTTTTATAAGTTTTACCATGGAACATCTTCCCAACTACATCAGTAAATCAAGCATACATAATAAACAGAAATGTTTTACAGCTGCCATACTTTCAAAACAACATGATTAAAAGCAAGCTAAGGTACATGTGATGCTACAAGCTACAATCGTGGACAAATAACTACATCACCACAAAGCATAGCAAGTGGACAAATAGTTAGGATATTTCATTGCATAGAAAAAACAAGACCATATATCAAATTGCTTATGTAATTATTCCACACGTAATTTTCATGCAAGATAATTCAGAAAAAACACAACCATTTAACATTCAGACATTACTATTACACATAATTGTCATGCAGTCTGGTTTTCTTGGTCTGAATCTAAGATTCCTATTTTTGCTGTTTTATTTCACATTTTTAAGCATTAGATGTGTTTAGGGCTTTTTAAATGGTTGAGGGATGGTAAGACAGGATTTTCTTAGCACACCACAACCAATATATTTTCTTTGAGTAAGTTTATATTCATCAAATGGACTTTCCACCATAAATGAACCTTGTCCAAATATGAACTTTTCCTTCATATTCTAATGGAATAACCAATGAATATTGTTTTTACAATTAATTGTTATCACCAGGTTTAATTCTGTTAATATGAACTGTGTATGTGTAAAAAATCAAAAATAAATATAACTGACATGCATAGATCATGTAGATCCTGCTGAGAAGTTTGGTTATACCTGGGAATTCTTTCATTATACTTATAAATAGTACGGTTAGAACACAAGATAAATTGCACTCGGTCAGCACTAGGGACAAAAACAAAATAAACTAAATATTAACAGCACCAAATCTCCCTAGTCATGGAAAAACATAAATAACTATTTGTTATATTGGTAATCTACAATGTACATTCAAAATTAGGTCAATCCACACGAAATAAATTTTGGTAAATGTGTAACGTTAAAAATGAAATGTTAGTGGCATGAGTTTCTAAAGAATATGTTAAATTGTTACATTGAGAGTGAGAGAAAGACTATATATAATATGAACAATTGATAATGATAAGTCTAATTTTACACAAAAAAATTATTAGCAATTTCATTATGGAGAAATTCATACTTTTCATACCTAAAATGACAAAAAATCAGACTGGACAGGTCATGATAGACCAGCCAATTTGATGGCAAAAGTTGATTTTTAATAAAGAAAACAAGAATGTGTCCCTAGTACATGGATGCCCCATCCGCACTATCATTTTCTATGTTCAATAGACCGTGAAAATGGGAAAAATCTCTAAGTTGGCATGAAAATTAAACAGACCATATCATAAGGAACATGAGTACTGAAGTTTCAACTTGATTGGACTTCAACTTCCATCAAAAACTACCTCGGCCAAAAACTTTAACCTGAAGCTGGATTGATGGACGAACGAACTGACGGACAAACGAACCGACCCACAGACCAGGAAACATAATGCCCAAAAATGGGGCATAAAAACACACACTGTAAATCAAAATCATTTCATTGATAGCCTTGAATGAAAAAAGTATGTTCATTATTAACTACTATAAAACCATACACATGGTCCCAAAAAGTATAATATCTACTGGATATAGCAAATATCATTTTGTAAACATGTTTTTATAATGAATTTATGGAAATAATTAATTGCTACTTGATTTATAATTGACATATGATTCTACAATTACAATCAACAATTTCTTGCCGTAGTTAATGTACAATTGATGTTTGAACCATATTATGCCTAATATTTTACAAACAGATATGCATAAGTTTTTGTGCACAAAAATGTAAACAAATTATACAATAATAAAATGTTGGAATTTCACAGATTCAACCCTGAATTATATAAAATATCACAGTTTTAGCAAACACATGTTGTTTCTTTAAATGACACACCAAATGGATTAAAGGTGGGACTTGTGTTTCAAAAACTGGTCAGGTTAAAGGTTAGACATATATAATTTACATATATTCAAAAAGCTCAAAATCAAGGTATGTATTATCAAATAGGTTTATACATACAACTTAAACAATTTTAAATCTGAAAGGTTTGAAAAATTCGAGCACTAGATGTATGTATACTGTAACTTGGAAATTTCCAAGGGGTGAAAGTATCCCCTTTTGTTTATTTGACTTTTAATTAACCCTTTCCTCCATTGAATTTTTTTTTTTGCATACTTGATTCGCATAGGATATTTTTAATAAAATGCTGAACATATGCTTTAAAGTATTATGGAGTAAGGGGGTGGCGTCAAAAGGCGTCATTATGGAGGAAAGGGTTAAGGTAAAACAGGATCAGCATGGAAAAACACTTTTGTATTAAACCTGGAAAACAGGTTCAGTCATATAAATCACAAAATTTGAACTCTGCAAAAACAAACTACATTACCATTCATGAAACAGGTTTTAATATGAGGTTTTAAAATGATGAAAGATGATTGTTTCCATCTATAGTTGTATATGACAGACTTTGAATTACGTAGTACACAATATTATTTCAATGATGTGGACAAACATATAGGATTGGTATGTCACGAGTGTTAAACATATTTGGTTTTTATAATCCATTTTCTAGAAGGCATTAAATATCATATTTATACAAAAAGTATTAAAGTATTTTATTTTGTCATGATTTCTTAAAAATCATACCACATAAATAATATACAGATTTCAATCAAGAGTTTACCTGGTATAATTTATTAGTATGTTATTAGTGAACCATCATTCTTAGCACAAAGTTATTATAAATCAACTCTGATTCTCAATATAAATTACAAAATAACACTAGTTCTCAATATTAGTTATAATGAAAATATCACCCACATTGTCTTGTTACACAAGACACTGTTACATTCTAAATATCAGAACCATAATGAACAGCTACATTGTTTCAAATGCTATGCATTTATTATATCATTACATAATGGACTATTTTCATATGTTTGTAATAAATAACTGAAAGATAACACCACTATATTTGCATGTATAATTGCTGGACAGGATATGAAGTGACTAGATGCCATAACTGGTTCCTCTATAGACCAATCAACTGGGTCTGACTTCTTTTTCAGATTCTTCATCTGTATTGATACCATTCACTTGAGGACAATCCTTTTGTGCCTCACTGTCTGATGGTCTCCCCTTATCTATATCTGCATTAGATATACCACTGTCTCTACTGTTATCAGGGGCTGCACTCCCTGTTTTATCTTCATCACTAGGATCCTGATCTTGCTCTGAATCTTCTTCCTCTTCCTCGTCACTTTCACTTCCCTCCTCGATTGTACTTGACAACGCTGAAATATATGATATTGTTAATTTTCCCTTCTCACAGATAAATGTATAAACATTACTTACACTAAACAACTTAATATTATTAACTTTCAGATCAAATGGTTCAGTCTTTTTAAGCACAAGACCTGGGCCTGATGCATCTCTTAAACATGTTAATTTTTTCCCCTAATTTTACATACATGTACTATACTTTTGAAATCATATGTTACATGCCATTATAACTCCCCTAAATCCTGTTTTGATGTATATCAGTTTTATAATGGTGGACTCGAAACCTTCCATTTTGAAATCCCCTATTCATAATTGAAGTTGGCTGGTCTTGGATAAAATCCGAAATTTAAGGGGGATAGCTTTAATGCATACAGTAACAGACATGAAATTTTCATGTGGAAAATCTGCCATTAATCATTGAAATTAGCATGTCTGGAACGATATTAGAAATGTTAGGGGGATGCATTCACAGCATGTCAGAAATATATATATTTACCAAGTTTATTTCCAGAGCTAGCTGACATGGATGATGGTGGAGGCACTTCTAATTTAGGTGCAAAAGGTCTCTGCTTCTTTGCCATGTTCATCTGGTAGCAGTAGCAACACCTAAAACCTATAGACAATATATGTTAGGAAATATAGACAAGAAGTGGTAACACCTAAAACCTATAGACAATATATGTTAGGAAATATAGACAAGAAGTGGTCACATAACAGGTAGCAGTAGCAACACCTAAAACCTATAGACAATATATGTTAGGAAATATAGACAAGAAGTGGTAACATAACAGGTAGCAGTAGCAACACCTAAAACCTATAGACAATATATGTTAGGAAATATAGACAAGAAGTGGTAACACCTTAAACCTATAGACAATATATGTTAGGAAATATAGACAAGAAGTGGTAACATAACAGGTAGCAGTAGCAAC
Organism: Mytilus trossulus; assembly: GCF_036588685.1. Classification (NCBI taxonomy): domain Eukaryota; kingdom Metazoa; phylum Mollusca; class Bivalvia; order Mytilida; family Mytilidae; genus Mytilus; species Mytilus trossulus. Next base: position 103,525,869 of record NC_086374.1, on the reverse strand, counting down.
ACCTAAAACCTATAGACAATATATGTTAGGAAATATAGACAATATATGTTAGGAAATATAGACAAGAAGTAGCAACACCTAAAACCTATAGACAATATATGTTAGGAAATATAGACAAGAAGTGGTAACATAACAGGTAGCAGTAGCAACACCTAAAACCTATAGACAATATATGTTAGGAAATATAGACAAGAAGTGGTCACATAACAGGTAGCAGTAGCAACACCTAAAACCTATAGACAATATATGTTAGGAAATATAGACAAGGAGTGGTAACATAACAGGTAACAGTAGCAACACCTAAAACCTATAGACAATATATGTTAGGAAATATAGACAAGGAGTGGTCACATAACAGGTAGCAGTAGCAACATCTAAAACCTATAGACAATATATGTTAGGAAATATAGACAAGGAGTGGTCACATAACAGGTAGCAGTAGCAACACCTAAAACCTATAGACAATATATGTTAGGAAATATAGACAAGAAGTGGTCACATAACAGGTAGCAGTAGCAACACCTAAAACCTATAGACAATATATGTTAGGAAATATAGACAAGGAGTGGTAACATAACAGGTAACAGTAGCAACACCTAAAACCTATAGACAATATATGTTAGGAAATATAGACAAGGAGTGGTCACATAACAGGTAGCAGTAGCAACATCTAAAACCTATAGACAATATATGTTAGGAAATATAGACAAGGAGTGGTCACATAACAGGTAGCAGTAGCAACACCTAAAACCTATAGACAATATATGTTAGGAAATATAGACAAGGAGTGGTAACATAACAGGTAACAGTAGCAACACCTAAAACCTATAGACAATATATGTTAGGAAATATAGACAAGGAGTGGTCACATAACAGGTAGCAGTAGCAACATCTTAAACATATAGACAATATATGTTAGGAAATATAGACAAGAAGTGATAACATAACAGGTAGCAGTAGCAACACCTAAAACCTATAGACAATATATGTTAGGAAATATAGACAAGAAGTGGTAACACCTAAAACCTATAGACAATATATGTTAGGAAATATAGACAAGGAGTGGTAACACCTTAAACCTATAGACAATATATGTTAGGAAATATAGACAACAAGTGGTAACATAACAGGCAGCAGTAGCAACACCTAATACCTATAGACAATATATGTTAGGAAATATAGACAATAAGTGGTAACATAACAGGCAGCAGTAGCAACACCTAAAACCTATAGACAATATATGTTAGGAAATATAGACAAGAAGTGGTAACACCTAAAGCCTATAGACAATATAGGTTAGGAAATATATAGACAAGAAGTGGTAACATAACAGGTAGCAGTAGCAACACCTTAAACCTATAGACAATATATGTTAGGAAATATAGACAAGCAGTGGTAACACCTAAAACCTATAGACAATATATGTTAGGAAATATAGACAACAAGTGGTAACATAACAGGCAGCAGTAGCAACACCTAATACCTATAGACAATATATGTTAGGAAATATAGACAATAAGTGGTAACATAACAGGCAGCAGTAGCAACACCTAAAACCTATAGACAATATATGTTAGGAAATATAGACAAGAAGTGGTAACACCTAAAGCCTATAGACAATATAGGTTAGGAAATATAGACAAGAAGTGGTAACATAACAGGTAGCAGTAGCAACACCTAAAACCTATAGAAAATATATGTTAGGAAATATAGACAAGAAGTGGTAACACCTAAAACCTATAGACAATATATGTTAGGAAATATAGACAAGAAGTGGTCACATAACAGGTAGCAGTAGCAACATCTAAAACCTATAGACAATATATGTTAGGAAATATAGACAATATATGTTAGGAAATATAGACAACAAGTGGTAACATAACAGGCAGCAGTAGCAACACCTAAAACCTATAGACAATATATGTTAGGAAATATAGACAAGAAGGGGTAACATAACAGGTAGCAGTAGCAACACCTAAAACCTATAGACAATATATGTTAGGAAATATAGACAAGAAGTGGTAACACCTAAAACCTATAGACAATATATGTTAGGAAATATAGACAAGAAGTGGTAACATAACAGGTAGCAGTAGCAACACCTAAAACCTAGAGACAATATATGTTAGGAAATGTAGACAAGAAGTGGTAACACCTAAAACCTATGGACAATATATGTTAGGAAATATAGACAAGAAGTGGTCACATAACAGGTACAGTACTACCTGTGACTTTATCTTATTAATGGTGGCCATAAAAAATATGTTCACCATGGTGGCCCTATATGTTCATCATCATACCCCCTGTTGCTTTTTTAATACACAAGGTATTACTCAAAAACTAGTCAAGGATAAAGGGAAATCTTGAATGCATTGAAGTGTTAAAATTACATAACTTACAGGTCAGGTGTCTCAGGTAAAATGTACATGTATGTGCTTGTCAAATTTAATAACTGTGATTATGACAAGAAATTCAAAAATAAATTAAAATAATATAACTAGTTGAACAAACAGCTTAATTAGAAAATAGTTGTCCCCTGACTATTAGTTTTGATATTATACCTTTTAAATAATTTTTGATCAATTTAAGTTATTTTTTGGAAGTGAAAAATAAATGAAAATCATTTTCAAATATACTGCAAACATTTTAATACAATGCCTGCCTTTTTCTATTGACAAGGTGTTTCTCAAAAATTAATTTTCAAAAATCAAAATGGTTTATTATTGAATTGTAGATAGACTGATCTGCATTCAATATTATTTAACAAATGATAAAGATTGTCTTTAGGATTCATACGCTAAATAAAATTTAGGCAATTCATTATTTCTTTATTGAATAAAATATTAATAAGTATTAGAAATATTCATTACAACAAAATTTGATAATATTTTTATTGTCATTTGATATTTTAAACATGATCCATGTTTTAGAGGTTAAGCATTTCTTTTACTTTTGTTCTTGGGTTAGAGACATTATAATGAGAAGGTTAATAATTTTCAAATGGACTATTTCAAAGTTGTTTTGTTAATTTTACAATTAAGGAATAGGTGTTCTTCATTGACCTACAAGAGGCACAGTTTACACATTATATCCTTTCTAGGAGTTTTATATTGTCCACTATTTTTTATTTCTAAATTATGACCAAAAATTCTATACCTATTAGTAGTCATCCCTGTTAGACTAGACCACTTTTTCCCCATAGACCCAATGTTAAAGCCGCCATTTTGTTTGGTGGAGGGAATTTTTGACCAAGTGGTCATTTTTTTTTAATTAGTAATATAATTAAGGAAATGTTGTGGTTTCTTAATTAATAATTAATTGTGACAATTAATAATATAATTAAGTATTTTGATTAAATTTTAATCAATATTTAGCGATGAAATGGTTCAAATCTAATTAATATTATTGATTTATATCTACTCTTGTAGCGCGGGTGATAGGGTTTGACCAAATCAATTAATCAAGACAAAACCTTTTTTTGTTGATGACCAGTGAAAGAATAAATAGTATGTCATCCTTTGTGTTAAAACAATACGTATACCATTGAAAACAGCGGACGTATTCCAAAATATTGTCTTCAACTTTGTCAAATTTTAAATGACCTACTAAATGAACCTTACATTCAATGTTTACATGTTTATAAATAGATGTTTGTGTTCATATGTTATTTTTTCATAGAGTGAACGTTAAATTCTGTTTTTGTTTGTGAAAGTCCGGTGATATCTATTATGTAAATTAAAGACATTTGTTTCAAATAAATATAATTAAATAGTGATAACTTGGGTCATGTTTATATTTTGACCATGTTAAAATCTGACGCTATCTATTATAACTGGATTATACCGGTTTATACCTATTCATGAATAAACATAGTATGTCGGGTCAATGAAATATTAATTTCAATCCGATTTTTCTTTTTTTTTATTAAGACTAAATAAAACAAAGAAAATACACGCATGTATGTGAATGAGGCTCTAGTTGAGGTCATTTAGCCAATAGCGGATGTTTGGTGCTTGACATGACCTGTCCACTGTTATGAGTCTGACTATTTATCAGATCCTACACATACATGAATGGTCTCGATATCCCTTTCAGGAGTCAGTGTGAAATTTTCCGAACGTTTCTCGTAAAGGGCATCAGAAATGTTTAGATTTTCATGTATATTTATCTTCTTTTTTTTATGATTATTAGTTGTTCTATACGAGAAATTACTGTGATATGCAGTAAGATGAAAAAAGGTTTGGTATAAAAATAATATACACTGTCAATTTAATATTTTTTATTTGTAATACAATTATAAAAGAAATCAATGAGATTAAAAGTCTTTAACATCACTGGCTTTCACCCATGTATTAAACTTGGTTGGCCAATTTAACCATTTGATATAATATTGTTTATAGGGTCCTCTTCCTTTTGTTTTTATAACTTTCTCAATTTTCCACAAGGAATTGTCTTTGACGTTTATTCGTTGAAGTTCAGATTGGTAGTAGGATCCAGAAATTTCTTCTCCATGGTAATCTTTAATGCGATATAACGGTGTCATGCTTCTCCAGAATCGTCCGGATATCGTGAAAACTTCACCCGTCCATTTTTCGTCATATTCCCGAGAAAAAATATTTCTCAAATATGTAACTCTTACTCGATCTCCAAGTTTAAACCTGAAGTGGAACTGTTTCTTTAACTTTCCAGAATGCGGTCTTGAAAAATATGTCGATAAGCGAATAGCTTCTTCATTTTCCTTTTTCACCTCTACAGGTGCCATGTCGATAGTGCTATGAATAGTACGGTTGTATCCATTTACAAAGCTTTGAAGCTTGTCTATGTATCGGTAAGACTGATTGTACGAAAAGTAGCGATATATTTTCGTTTTTATTGTTTTTATAACACGCTCGGACACTGATGCTTTGACCTCATTTAACGCATAAAAATGATTAATCTCTTCCTTTTTAAAAACTGTCTGAACTCTCTTTGCCTTGAACTCCTGTCCCATATCCGTTCTTATTCTATTTGGAAATCTTCCTGTTTTAAATATGTCTTGAAATGCAGCTGCCACGGACTCTCCTTTTTTGTCTTATAGTTTACGTAGCCATAAATACTTTGAAAACACATCAATGACCACCAATACGTATTTATATTCTTTATTGTATTTTGAAAACTTCACCATATCCATAAGGTCAGCAGACCATTGGTCATCTATCCCGGCAACAACGATTTCCGTTCTATTCTGTGGTCTCGTTAATGGTCGTTGTAAACTGTATGGTTCCTGGCTTTGTAACCATTTTCGTATCTTATATTTACCAATTTTGAATTTCCCATCTTTTTGTATATAATTATAAAGTTTGTCTGGTCAAGAAAAACTAGAAGGATTTGATGGAATGTAGTAGATTTCCTTTAGATATTTCTCCAATGCAGACACGTTGTCAATGCAAATATTAAAATGGCTTTAATGAAATCCGTGCAATACAGTATGTTATAAAGGACTAGTCTTTCTCCTGTACATCTTCGTCAGTGTCCTCTTCATCGTCCTCATCGTCCTTATCCTCAGTGTCACTATTTGTTTCAAAGTAATCCTCATCAAATAATTCATTAAATAGATGTCGATTTTTCATGAGAATACGCCGAATTTGAGTTTCGTTATCTGTATTGTATTCAACAACATCCTGAATTTGTCGTACAATGTCAGAGTGCACATTGCTTTTATCTAGGGGAACAATCAGTTTCAACAACTCAGTATAGCGTTTAAAAAACTGACGTTGAACAATAGGGCTTATTTTTTGATTGCTTTGTTGAATTGTGTCTTCATCATTCATACCCTCTTTCACGTACTTGTCGTATTTTTTATCCCAAGTATCTTTCGCTGTATCAATGGCTGCATGTAATATGGTTTTGTATCCTTCATTGTCGTCTATATTAACATCTTCACTACTATCGTCTGAACCACTATCATATTCAATCCATTGTGAGGCTGACTTTTTTGAAGGATTTTCATTATCTATGTCTTCGTTGTCTCTTTTTCTTTTGAAAGATTCGTTTTCTGGACACCAATGTTTGATATGTCTTTGTAAATCATGCATGCTGTCAAGCACTACTCCACAATCGTCACAAGAGGGCATATTTTCATACGTCTGTTTACTAGGATTGTCTTCGTAAGAATAAGGAGCGGCTGAATGTTGCTCTGTATTTATATCATTTGAAGTAGGAATTACTTCATTGGTCTTTGCTAATTGTTGCTGTAAAACGTTTCCAAGCAATCGGTTCGATTCTGATGTCGTTGGTTTTAAATCCACAAGAAGATTTCCAAATGGTTTACAAGTTGATTCTTCAAATTTTTCTAAAAAGTATAGTACTTTCCCCGGATACATTTGTCTGCCTAGAGTCATTATTTGTTGTTTATCGACAGGGTTGTTAAATAATACCAAGTAGTGACAATTTCTTCTTTGTGTAGGATCTTTACTGAAGTAAAGATTCTGATTTAATACTACAACTGATAGATTCCTATGATGGCTACCTTCCGTAAACAAGTCAGTGATTCTAGGATCTTTTGCTGATGTTGACATTAAATCGTCCAAAACTATCATATTTCTTACACTTGGATCAATGAAGCTATCCTTCTCTAAATCAACTGGTATCCCTTGTATAAATTCGACATACGGTCTAACCGTCTTTTGAATTTCGTGATAGAGTGGTTGCCAACGTCTGTAAAGCCATATTATTCTCTGAATAGTAGGCTGAATAAATCTTGAATTTTGGAGAAGTTGTTTCACAAAAAAAGTTTTGCCACATGATGTTGGTCCGCTTACTGTCATCGTGAATGGATGTTTAAAAACCAAGTGTTCTGTTGCCTCCTTCTGGGGCGGCGGCGTATCCTCATCATACGGCGGCGGCGGCGGAGGTGCTGTTCCTTCCCTCTGCGGCGGCGGAGGTGATGTTCCTTCTCTCTGCGGCGGCGGCAGCAGGTCCGTATGACTGGTCAGCGGATATGGTTCAGTGATTCCATGTTTGTTTCTATGATGTCGCATCATAACGTCTTTTCCAGAAAATTGAAGTTTACATACGGGACACGTTTTATCGTCCATCTGTTCTCGTAAGAAGGCAGCTGTTAACTGATATATCTTTACAGTGTTTCAATTTATATAGACAATAACTGGTTAGTGTCTTTAAATATCAGCTGTATTTGTACGAGGCTAAGAAACAGGTGTAATGCGAGCTGTAGCGAGCCATAGAACCTGGTTTGGGCTCGCTACAGCTCGCATTACACCTGTTTCTTAGCCTCGTACAAATACAGCTGATATTTAAAGACACTAACCAGTTATTGTCTATATAAATTGAAACACTGTAAAGATATATCAGTTAACAGCTGCCTTCTTACGAGAACAGATGGACGATAAAACGTGTCCCGTATGTAAACTTCAATTTTCTAGAAAAGACGTTATGATGCGACATCATAGAAACAAACATGAAATCACTGAACCATATCCGCTGACCAGTCATACGGACCCGCCGCCGCCGAGAGAAGGAACATCACCTCCGCCGCCGAAGAGGGAAGGAACAGCACCTCCGCCGCCGCCGCCGTATGATGAGGATACGCCGCCGCCCCAGAAGGAGGCAACAGAACACTTGGTTTTTAAACATCCATTCACGATGACAGTAAGCGGACCAACATCATGTGGCAAAACTTTTTTTGTGAAACAACTTCTCCAAAATTCAAGATTTATTCAGCCTACTATTCAGAGAATAATATGGCTTTACAGACGTTGGCAACCACTCTATCACGAAATTCAAAAGACGGTTAGACCGTATGTCGAATTTATACAAGGGATACCAGTTGATTAAGAGAAGGATAGCTTCATTGATCCAAGTGTAAGAAATATGATAGTTTTGGACGATTTAATGTCAACATCAGCAAAAGATCCTAGAATCACTGACTTGTTTACGGAAGGTAGCCATCATAGGAATCTATCAGTTGTAGTATTAAATCAGAATCTTTACTTCAGTAAAGATCCTACACAAAGAAGAAATTGTCACTACTTGGTATTATTTAACAACCCTGTCGATAAACAACAAATAATGACTCTAGGCAGACAAATGTATCCGGGGAAAGTACTATACTTTTTAGAAAAATTTGAAGAATCAACTTGTAAACCATTTGGAAATCTTCTTGTGGATTTAAAACCAACGACATCAGAATCGAACCGATTGCTTGGAAACGTTTTACAGCAACAATTAGCAAAGACCAATGAAGTAATTCCTACTTCAAATGATATAAATACAGAGCAACATTCAGCCGCTCCTTATTCTTACGAAGACAATCCTAGTAAACAGACGTATGAAAATATGCCCTCTTGTGACGATTGTGGAGTAGTGCTTGACAGCATGCATGATTTACAAAGACATATCAAACATTGGTGTCCAGAAAACGAATCTTTCAAAAGAAAAAGAGACAACGAAGACATAGATAACGAAAATCCTTCAAAAAAGTCAGCCTCACAATGGATTGAATATGATAGTGGTTCAGACGATAGTAGTGAAGATGTTAATATAGACGACAATGAAGGATACAAAACCATATTACATGCAGCCATTGATACAGCGAAAGATACTTGGGATAAAAAATACGACAAGTACGTGAAAGAGGGTATGAATGATGAAGACGCAATTCAACAAAGCAATCAAAAAATAAGCCCTATTGTTCAACGTCAGTTTTTTAAACGCTATACTGAGTTGTTGAAACTGATTGTTCCCCTAGATAAAAGCAATGTGCACTCTGACATTGTACGACAAATTCAGGATGTTGTTGAATACAATACAGATAACGAAACTCAAATTCGGCGTATTCTCATGAAAAATCGACATCTATTTAATGAATTATTTGATGAGGATTACTTTGAAACAAATAGTGACACTGAGGATAAGGACGATGAGGACGATGAAGAGGACACTGACGAAGATGTACAGGAGAAAGACTAGTCCTTTATAACATACTGTATTGCACGGATTTCATTAAAGCCATTTTAATATTTGCATTGACAACGTGTCTGCATTGGAGAAATATCTAAAGGAAATCTACTACATTCCATCAAATCCTTCTAGTTTTTCTTGACCAGACAAACTTTATAATTATATACAAAAAGATGGGAAATTCAAAATTGGTAAATATAAGATACGAAAATGGTTACAAAGCCAGGAACCATACAGTTTACAACGACCATTAACGAGACCACAGAATAGAACGGAAATCGTTGTTGCCGGGATAGATGACCAATGGTCTGCTGACCTTATGGATATGGTGAAGTTTTCAAAATACAATAAAGAATATAAATACGTATTGGTGGTCATTGATGTGTTTTCAAAGTATTTATGGCTACGTAAACTAAAAGACAAAAAAGGAGAGTCCGTGGCAGCTGCATTTCAAGACATATTTAAAACAGGAAGATTTCCAAATAGAATAAGAACGGATATGGGACAGGAGTTCAAGGCAAAGAGAGTTCAGACAGTTTTTAAAAAGGAAGAGATTAATCATTTTTATGCGTTAAATGAGGTCAAAGCATCAGTGTCCGAGCGTGTTATAAAAACAATAAAAACGAAAATATATCGCTACTTTTCGTACAATCAGTCTTACCGATACATAGACAAGCTTCAAAGCTTTGTAAATGGATACAACCGTACTATTCATAGCACTATCGACATGGCACCTGTAGAGGTGAAAAAGGAAAATGAAGAAGCTATTCGCTTATCGACATATTTTTCAAGACCGCATTCTGGAAAGTTAAAGAAACAGTTCCACTTCAGGTTTAAACTTGGAGATCGAGTAAGAGTTACATATTTGAGAAATATTTTTTCTCGGGAATATGACGAAAAATGGACGGGTGAAGTTTTCACGATATCCGGACGATTCTGGAGAAGCATGACACCGTTATATCGCATTAAAGATTACCATGGAGAAGAAATTTCTGGATCCTACTACCAATCTGAACTTCAAGGAATAAACGTCAAAGACAATTCCTTGTGGAAAATTGAGAAAGTTATAAAAACAAAAGGAAGAGGACCCTATAAACAATATTATATCAAATGGTTAAATTGGCCAACCAAGTTTAATTCATGGGTGAAAGCCAGTGATGTTAAAGACTTTTAATCTCATTGATTTCTTTTATAATTGTATTACAAATAAAAAATATTAAATTGACAGTGTATATTATTTTTATACCAAACCTTTTTTCATCTTACTGCATATCACAGTAATTTCTCGTATAGAACAACTAATAATCATAAAAAAAAGAAGATAAATATACATGAAAATCTAAACATTTCTGATGCCCTTTACGAGAAACGTTCGGAAAATTTCACACTGACTCCTGAAAGGGATTAACGAGACCATTCATGTATGTGTAGGATCTGATAAATAGTCAGACTCATAACAGTGGACAGGTCATGTCAAGCACCAAACATCCGCTATTGGCTAAATGACCTCAACTAGAGCCTCATTCACATACATGCGTGTATTTTCTTTGTTTTATTTAGTCTTAATAAAAAAAAAGAAAAATCGGATTGAAATTAATATTTCATTGACCCGACATACTATGTTTATTCATGAATAGGTATAAACCGGTATAATCCAGTTATAATAGATAGCGTCAGATTTTAACATGGTCAAAATATAAACATGACCCAAGTTATCACTATTTAATTATATTTATTTGAAACAAATGTCTTTAATTTACATAATAGATATCACCGGACTTTCACAAACAAAAACAGAATTTAACGTTCACTCTATGAAAAAATAACATATGAACACAAACATCTATTTATAAACATGTAAACATTGAATGTAAGGTTCATTTAGTAGGTCATTTAAAATTTGACAAAGTTGAAGACAATATTTTGGAATACGTCCGCTGTTTTCAATGGTATACGTATTGTTTTAACACAAAGGATGACATACTATTTATTCTTTCACTGGTCATCAACAAAAAAAGGTTTTGTCTTGATTAATTGATTTGGTCAAACCCTATCACCCGCGCTACAAGAGTAGATATAAATCAATAATATTAATTAGATTTGAACCATTTCATCGCTAAATATTGATTAAAATTTAATCAAAATACTTAATTATATTATTAATTGTCACAATTAATTATTAATTAAGAAACCACAACATTTCCTTAATTATATTACTAATTAAAAAAAAATGACCACTTGACCCTTGTCAAAAATTCCCTCCACCAAACAAAATGGCGGCTTTAACATTGGGTCTATGGGGAAAAAGTGGTCTAGTCTAACAGGGATGACTACTCCTATTGACACAATCAAATTTACAGTTTTTATCGAAAGTTTTTATTTTTAGATTTTTCTTTAATTTCATTTTTTTAAGGACTTTAAAAGTCTTAATTCATTCAGGTCCCTGTAATTATTTACTATATCTTAAAGGCCTAGGTTGATTGAAATATTCTTTGTAAATATATACCAAGAATATGTATCATGCCAGTCCAGCACTATACATATTGACAATATAATACACTGAAAACAAAAGATTTAATTAATAGACTGGTCATTAAAGTGTCACCATCTTTAGAAGTGCACTTTATTTTTTCTGGAGACACATTTTGAAAGAAATTAACCAAACTGAAGATAACATATTTAATAAGTTTCAAGACAATTTCTTTTCATAAGATTCACTTGATTCAGCCATCATATATAAGAACATTTTTCATTATGATTAGCACTTTTAATGAACATTTATCAAAATTTGATGATAACTAGATGGACATTAGGAAAATAAGTCTTTCCAGTGATTGTTTGTGCACAACTCTTGTTTTGAGATTTGAACAAAATTAAGATAAACAAAATTATTTTTTTTCCTAAACCATATAATGGTACTTGTAGTTTTCCTGAATAATATTAGATGTTATCAAAAAAATTATTGTAAAAAGATTGATATTGATCGATCATCTTATTTTGTTAAGAAACCAAATTGTTTAATTACTTTCATTTTTTTTATTTAAAATATCACTAAAACAATTATTAGTTATTATCAATAGTAATAACTCATTTAATAATGTTAACAAGCAATTGAATACAATGTACATCATGTACATTTATATAAACCTTTTACTTAAAAACAATTATTAAAAGTCTGTTTATTTCAAATGCTAGTCAATAACTCTATCTTTAACTTTTTGCCATTTCTACTCAAGATTCTTACTAAGAAGAAATTAAAAGAATAAGAAACAAAACATTAAAAAATAAAAAAAATAAATAAAATTAAAGACAAAAAAATAATAATAAATTGACAGACTAGAACAATATTTTATTCTACATTTTCCAAAAAAGGTGAAATGTCAATTTCAAAAGAAACCAAGTTACCTGTACAGGTAAATTTTAATGAAACATACCAGCTGAAAACTTCAACCCTGATTGATTGTAACAGGTAACATAATTAGATAAAAATCTACCTTAGTACCTATGATTTATGACCCCCAATAAATGGCCAACATCTCAAGATTGAATACCCCAATAAATGTTCACCATTGGATGTTGACCATGCAAGAGGGTGGACATTACTAAGAGGAAGTCACAGGCTGTACTGTAGCAGTAGCAACACCTAAAACCTATAGATAATATATGTTAGGAAATATAGACAAGAAGTGGTAACATAACAGGTAGCAGTAGTAACACCTAAAACCTATAGACAATATATGTTAGTAAATATAGACAAGAAGTGGTAACACCTAAAACCTATAGACAATATATGTTAGAAAATATAGAAAAGGAGTGGTAACATAACAGGTAGCAGTAGCAACACCTAAAACCTATAGATAATATATGTTAGGAAATATAGACAAGAAGTGGTAACACCTAAAACCTATAGACAATATATGTTAGGAAATATAGACAAGAAGTGGTAACACCTTAAACCTATAGACAATATATGTTAGGAAATATAGACAAGAAGTGGTAACACCTTAAACCTATAGACAATATATGTTAGGAAATATAGACAAGAAGTGGTAACACCTTAAACCTATAGACAATATATGTTAGGAAATATAGACAAGAAGTGGTAACACCTAAAACCTATAGACAATATATGTTAGGAAATATAGACAAGAAGTGGTGACATAACAGGTAGCAGTAGCAACACCAAAAAACCTATAGACAATATATGTTAGCAAATACAGACAAGAAGTGGTAACACCTTAAACCTATAGACAATATATGTTAGGAAATATAGACAAGAAGTGGTAACACCTTAAACCTATAGACAATATATGTTAGGAAATATAGACAAGAAGTGGTAACATAACAGGTAGCAGTAGCAACACCTTAAACCTATAGACAATATATGTTAGGAAATACAGACAAGAAGTGGTAACACCTTAAACCTATAGACAATATATGTTAGGAAACATAGACAAGAAGTGATAACATAACAGGTAGCAGTAGCAACACCTAAAACCTATAGACAATATATGTTAGGAAATATAGACAAGAAGTTGTTACATAACAGGTAGTAGCAACACCTAAAACCTATAGACAATATATGTTAGGAAATATAGACAAGAAGTGGTAACATAACAGGTAGCAGTAGCAACACCTAATACCTATAGACAATATATGTTAGGAAATACAGACAAGAAGTGGTAACACCTTAAACCTATAGACAATATATGTTAGGAAATATAGACAAGAAGTGGTAACATAACAGGTAGCAGTAGCAACACCTTAAACCTATAGACAATATATGTTAGGAAATACAGACAAGAAGTGGTAACACCTTAAACCTATAGACAATATATGTTAGGAAACATAGACAAGAAGTGATAACATAACAGGTAGCAGTAGCAACACCTAAAACCTATAGACAATATATGTTAGGAAATATAGACAAGAAGTGGTAACACCTTAAACCTATAGACAATATATGTTAGGAAATACAGACAAGAAGTAGCAACACCTAAAACCTATAGACAATATATGTTAGGAAATATAGACAAGAAGTGGTAACATAACAGGTAGCAGTAGCAACACCTAATACCTATAGACAATATATGTTAGGAAATACAGACAAGAAGTGGTAACACCTTAAACCTATAGACAATATATGTTAGGAAATATAGACAAGAAGTGGTAACATAACAGGTAGCAGTAGCAACACCTAAAACCTATAGACAATATATGTTAGGAAATACAGACAAGAAGTGGTAACACCTTAAACCTATAGACAATATATGTTAGGAAACATAGACAAGAAGTGATAACATAACAGGTAGCAGTAGCAACACCTAAAACCTATAGACAATATATGTTAGGAAATATAGACAATATATGTTAGGAAATATAGACAAGAAGTGGTAACACCTTAAACCTATAGACAATATATGTTAGGAAATATAGACAATAAGTGGTAACATAACAGGTAGCAGTAGCAACACCTAAAACCTATAGACAATATATGTTAGGAAATATAGACAAGAAGTGGTAACACCTAAAACCTATAGACAATATATGTTAGGAAATATAGACAAGAAGTGGTAACACCTTAAACCTATAGACAATATATGTTAGGAAATATAGACAATAAGTGGTAACATAACAGGTAGCAGTAGCAACACCTAAAACCTATAGACAATATATGTTAGGAAATATAGACAAGAAGTGGTAACACCTAAAACCTATAGACAATATATGTTAGGAAATATAGACAAGAAGTGGTAACACCTAAAACCTATAGACAATATATGTTAGGAAATATAGACAAGGAGTGGTAACATAACAGGTAACAGTAGCAACACCTAATACCTATAGACAATATATGTTAGGAAATATAGACAAGAAGTGGTAACACCTAAAACCTATAGAAAATATAGGTTAGGAAATATAGACAAGAAGTGGTAACATAACAGGTAGCAGTAGCAACATCTAAAACCTATAGACAATATATGTTAGGAAATATAGACAAGAAGTGGTAACACCTTAAACCTATAGACAATATATGTTAGGAAATATAGACAAGAAGTGGTAACACCTTAAACCTACAGTACGCCCAAGGAGTTTGTAATCCCAAACTCCATACTCCGATATTTTTCCTGGTGTAACACCAGGAAACTCCGACATCCCTCCCAAAATTGTCGGAGAAATTTGGGAGTATTCCCTCCGACTCCCGCGTAAATCCGCTACCTTTTGTTTATTGTATTAGCGACATCTCTCCCAGTCTGGTGTGACGCGGTGTGACACCAGGTAATTAATTGCCCTAATCCGTCTGATCTATGCCGGCACGCGACAGTCAATGTATGTGAGATTTCTAATGTAATTAAACAATTGTATTTCCTGTCTATTGATTATCAGGTTATATCTGATTGCTTGAAACAAATGAAAGATTAAAATAAAAAGCAAAACGTTGTTGTTAATTCTTTCAATTACACTGTACATTTTAATCAAGTTTTTAAACAACTATATTTGATTTTGACTTCCGTTTTTTTATCAGTAAATAAATATTTAATTTACTAAAAGAGATATATTTGTGCAACAATAAACGGAGACTAACGCTGAATAAATGAGGGCAGTTTAAAGAAAAATTACACGTCTCAAAGTTTTTTATACTACAAGTAAAAAAGAAAATATTATTCACTATATGTTATGCTAATGATTCTACGCCATTTCCATTTTACGATTACAAAATAAAAGTTTTAAAATCCGAAACGTTGTTGTTAATGGTTTCAATTGTATTAAAGTTTTATAAAAAAAATCTATACTTGATTATGACCTCGTTTTTTATTTATCGGTAATTGATATAACTTACGAAAAGAGACATACTGGCGTGAAAATAAACGGAAACTAACGCTGAAGGTATAAAATGTGAGCAGTGAGAAAATTAGGTGTCTTAAAACTTGTATATGCAAGTAAAAAGAAAATACTATTCACCATGCGTTATGCTTAATAAGTCTACGGCATTTTCTCTTCACGATTAGCATTACTTTAGGATATATATAATACATTTCGGCTACAACAGGAATACTTCTATAGCTGCATCAACTCGTCGTTGCATAATATTCATTTGAGCACAATGAATGTAAACTTTTGTGTTGTATTTAGAACAGTGATCTTAAAATATTTTTAAAACAATTAATTGCCGTGGGAAGACGACACGCATCTCAGTGATCAACAGTGCGTGGTTGAACTTGAACTTGACTTCGCTCACAATATTGAATGCTAAAAATAGTGACATCAATTTTGTCCACGAGATTTTTATTTGGCGGGAAATAGTATCATGTAACAGTAAACTCAGGTGACCTTTCTGGATAACCGTGGGAAAATTCATTGAAGGTTTAAACTTGCTTTGTGATGATTGACATTTGTGTGCGTTAAGATTGAGGCTCTAGAAGGTCCTTTTACAATTGATTAACCGGATTCTAAATTTTATTCCTTTTCTGAATAAACGAACATCAGCCTTTTATTTATAAGTTTCTCAGTCAACAGAGGACATAAACCTGGACATTATTTATACTTCCATAGTCAACACTATACATTAATGGTAGATGAAAACAGGATGCATGTCGTTCAGTTCCTGATGGGCATTGGTAGAGATCCTCTGTGAAAATGTGTCGATCGTAAAAATCCGATCCACATTTTTTTACATAGTTCTTTTTTGTACGATATAATTTCATTTTAATATTCTATAGTATAAATTGTTGAAATACTTCTTTTTATATTTCGCCGAGGACTTTTAACAAGCAGTAAAATACGGATTGCGCCAATCCAATTTTATTTTAAATAATAAAAGATCAATAACAGATCATAACAGATAAAAAACACATGATTTTATTTCTTCATATAATTAAATAAGGTTGTGATTATTGTGTTGTGTCTGGGCGGGGAATTATCTCAGTATTTATGAATATAGGGCTGCCACATTGCATACAAAACTATTTGTCACTTTACAGTTTCTTTTTTAAATTCAAATATTTCAAGTCGGTAATCTACCGAGGTAGTGAAACATAATATTTTACATTTCAAAATAAATTGAAAGTAACAGAGTTCACTTGTTGGTCCGATAAATTAACTCTAGGGTTTGATTTAGATTGGACAAATAACCGTAAAAACATCATTTTGTTTTAAGCCAGTTGATATTAATTATATAATATTGAACTATTAATGAACCGGATATTGCTCACTGAGTAGGTCATTAAAGGTTCTAATTGTGGTAAAATCATCTTTGTTGAAACTTTGTTGAAAAAACAAAAATTATGAACTGATCGGACTATAATGAAAATACTAAATACTAAGTATTAAAGTGTTTTATTCGTATTTTTATACGTTTTTACGTTTGATTTCATATGACAATGACATGGGCATATACATACAAGAATAATTATCTTGTTTTAAATAAAAATGTCACACTTTTATCTGACAATGAATGGACATTTAAATAACGTATTTTAAAGCAGGTGCAATCAAGATCGATTAAATGTACAAAGGTAATAAATCTGGCTAATCCGATTATGTTGTCACGCGTCATTAATTTTCAGTTCATCTGATGGGCAATAAACCAATTAACAGCCACGCGGTGTTGGGAGAGAATCTTTGGAGGAAATTGGGAGTAGAATCCGTGATTTGCGGTGTCACACCGCTACACTCGGAAATCGGTGATAAAAGTTCGCGATTACAAACTCTCTGGGCGTACTGTATAGACAATATATGTTAGGAAATATAGACAAGAAGTGGTAACACCTTAAACCTATAGACAATATATGTTAGGAAATACAGACAAGAAGTGGTAACACCTTAAACCTATAGACAATATATGTTAGGAAATATAGACAAGAAGTGGTAACATAACAGGTAGCAGTAGCAACACCTAAAACCTATAGACAATATATGTTAGGAAATATAGACAATAAGTGGTAACACCTAAAACCTATAGACAATATATGTTAGGAAATATAGACAAGAAGTGGTAACACCTAATACCTATAGACAATATATGTTAGGAAATATAGACAAGAAGTGGTCACATAACAGGTAGCAGTAGCAACATCTAAAACCTATAGACAATATATGTTAGGAAATATAGACAAGAAGTGGTAACACCTTAAACCTATAGACAATATATGTTAGGAAATATAGACAAGAAGTGGTAACACCTTAAACCTATAGACAATATATGTTAGGAAATATAGACAAGAAGTGGTAACATAACAAAAAATATTGACAATAAGAAGTAACATAAGAAAATATTAAGATTTTTCATGTTAAAATCTTGAGATAAAAGTTTTTAAGGGCATTCAATATTCAAACATCATCCAATAGTTTATTCTCAACCAAAAAAATAACTGTTGATTACTTTTGATAAATTTGACACCAGCTTACTCAGTAGTATGGTTTGAAGGTATGTACAGTGACCTATACATATTTGTGAAGGTATGTACAGTGACCAATACATATTTACATCTATAGTATTTGTGGAGGTATGTACAGTGACCAATACATATTTACATCTATAGTCTTTGTGAAGGTATGTACAGTGACCAATACATATTTACATCTATAGTCTTTGTGAAGCTATGTACAGTGACCAATACATATTTACATCTATAGTATTTGTGAAGGTATGTACAGTGACCTATACATATTTACATCTATATTATTTGATCTCTGTTGGAGAGCTGTTCTTATTTTTATATGAAATAGTGTCATACATACATTGTAAATACATACAATTTCTTGCTCTTTTCCACAATGCAAGAGGACAAACACATGTTAGCAGAATAATTTTCCACAATGCATAGGGTAGAACTATGTGGCACTGAAAACTTCGTTGCAGGGCCATAAATAGAAAAACAAATTAATCATTCTTATCGCGTTTTTTTCAAATAATGTCAAAATTTAATCTATTTTGAAACAGCACTTCAATTAGGTGTGTGATTTGTAAATTGGCTTGATATTATGTCTTTATAAGGACCTTGGTAAAAAAATTTACTTACTAATATATTCAAATTCTTCTTTTAAAGCCATTCCATTATGAGAATGGCAAAATCTACATATGAGGGCATATCTGTTTTGTGGTCCATCTCCAACCAGGTATTCTAACACTTTATCCATTGCTGACCTCTCACGCGGTAGTATTGGTCTAGGTAAAGGTGGTCCTCTAACCTGATCTAAAAACAAACCAGGATATTATAGCATAATTATGTATATATATATTGATGTAAATTTTCTGTTTAAATGGTTTTACGCTAGTTATTATTTGGGGCCCTTTAAAGCTTGCTGTTCAGCTCCATGTCGAAGACATACTTTGACCTATAATGGTTTGCTTTTATAAATTGTTACTTGGATAGAGAGTTGTCTCATTGGCACTCATACCACATCTTCTTATATCTAATAACGACTATTTTCCCCAAAAGTAATCTGATGAAATGGTTATGAATGCAAAGTAATTTTACTCTAACATCATTATTTTGACTTAGGTTTTTAGTTCACATTTATTTACTGTCCATATCATAGGGAACATGTGTCATAAGTTTCAAATTGGTTGGACTTCAACTTCATCAAAAACGACCTCGATCAAAATCTTTAACCTGAAGAGGGATGAACGGATGGATGAACGGACAAACCAACAGACGCAGACCAGAAAACATAATGCCCATAAATGGGACATAAAAATTTAAGCACTTTTTCTAGGATATTTGCAGATAAGCACTTTTTCTAGGATATTTGCAGATAAGCACTTTAAATTGTTCATCTTTAGAGATGTCTTCAAAAGAGTGTTCTATATTCAGAATGAATTGAGTTCTTAAAAATCTAAGTAAAAGTTACTTTATTTCAGGTTAATATAAAAAAGAAGATGTGGTATGATTGCCAATTCATGGGACAACTACATGTATCCACAAAAGACCAAAATGACATTAACAACTATAGGTCACCGTAAGTCCTTTTTAAAGATTCTTTATTTCTTTTAATTCCATAATTCTTTTCTTAATTTTTAACTTTGAATAAATTGCTTGCCAAAATAGTTGGTTTACAGTTATCTGCTTTAACAACTGTTGGTAAATACTAGACCTTAAGAAGACAAGATATCGTATAATTGATATTATTATACCATAATTTCCATTCATCTGAGGAGTGACAAGAGCTCTTGGTCTCATTCCAGAACTTTGGGGATGTCTAGGTGTTGATTGTGGTGTTTCCATCCTCAATCTAGGAGTACCAAGTCTTGCTGGAAAAGGGGTGGCTGGTCTCATCTGTGGTGTGGCTTTGGCATTGGGAGGTAAATTTCTCTGTCGTAAAACTGAAAACACAATTATATATTAAAGAACCTTAGTGAGCACGCTCACATACCCCACGTCCCCTCATTGTCATTGGAGAAATTAAATAAGTGAAAGAAAAAAAAATTGTATAAAAAAAATTAATTTCCTGCCAATATGCACATCTAAATAGTATGTCCTTATTATCTACAAAATTTCAAGAAATTCTGTTGTGTTGTTTGAGAGGAGTTGTGATGACAAACTGTTGCAGTAGTACATTAAAGTAAATAAGTTCAAAGGGCGTAACTCCTAGAAAAAAAATTGAATCGCAATTTCCTGTCGATATGCACAACTACATAGTATGTCCTTATTATCTGAAAAGGTTTCATGAAATTCTGTTGTGTGGTTTGAGAGAAGTTGCGATGACAAACTGTTGCAGTAGTACATTATAGTAAATAAGTTCAAAGGGGCGTAACTCCTAGAAAAAAAATTGAATCGCAATTTCCCTTCGATATGCACAACTACATAGTATGTCCTTACTATCTGAAAAGGTTTCATGAAATTCTGTTGTGTGGTTTGAGAGGAGTTGCGATGACAAACTGTTGCAGTAGAACATTATAGTAAATAAGTTCAAAGGGGCGTAACTCCTAGAAAAAAAATTGAATCGCAATTTCCCGTCGATATGCACAACAACATAGTATGTCCTTACTATCTGAAAAGGTTTCGTGAAATTCTGTTGTGTGGTTTGAGAGGAGTAGCGATAACAAGAAACAGGACTGACGGACGGACAGACGGACTGACTGACTGACTGACGGACAGACGGGTCAAAAACATTATACCCTCCGCAACTCGTTGCGTGGGGTATAATAAATGGATTTTTCATGAGAATAAAACAAGAATGTGTCCATAAGCACACAGATATCCCACCCACACTATCATTTTCTATGTTCAGTGGACTGTGAAATTGAGGTCATAAGTATAATTTGGCATTAAAATTAGAAAGATCATATCATAGGGAACATAGTTTAATTTCGACCCCTATTTGGACCAACTTGAAAACTGGGCCTATAATTATACATATATAGATTCATACTTCAAGCCTTGCGAAGTGGTAGGACCATGGGAAGTTTGTCCAATTAGATACCAAGCCTTTAGAACAATTTCATGTATCATATAATAGTAAAACGAACTCAATTTACATTGTAAAGAAACTTTAATTTTCTATATCTATCTTATCTATTAATAACTCTGTATTGCTACTTTCATATTTCATTGTTTCTCTCACCATGACGACGTCAAATTCAAAGTACTTCAGGGATGAATTTCTGTACAAAAATTGTCCTGATGAAGCCTGCCTTGCAGGCGAAACATGTAGACCATAGCAAATAAAATTGCAGACCATTTGAAGTGTTGTTGTCAATTTAGAAGTATTATTTTAATGTTGCATTCATTTGCATAATTTGACAACCAGGCATACCAAGGTATCCACTTCAGGGACTCTATCGAAATGATTCACACAGGCGTTGGTTCACCTCTTGGAGTTTAATATATAGATTCAGTATATCAAAGAACCCCAATTATTAATTTTTTTATGAAATCAAACAAAGTTTAAATTGGGACCCTTTGGGCCCCTAATTCCTAAAATGTTTGGACCAAAACTCCCAAAATCAAACCTAACTTTCCTTTTATGGTCATAAACCTTGTGTTTAAATTTCATAGATTTCTATTTACTTATACTAAAGTTATGGTGTGAAACCCAAGAAAAATGCTTATTTTGGCCCCTAATTACTAAACCGTTGGGACCAAAAACTCCAAAAATCAATCCCAACCTTCCTTTTGTGGTAATAAACTTGTTGCTTAAATTTCATAGATTTCTATTTACTTAAACTGAAGTTATAGTGTGAAAACCAATGTGTCTTCGGACGACGACGCCAACGTCATACCAATATACAACCGCAATTTTTGTTTGCGGTCATATAAAAAAACATGGTTCCAAGAAGTATATATGTTATTAAGAAATGTCAATATTCTATGTATTCACTTACCTGATCCCTCACTTGCTTTTGGTGGTGATGGTCCTGGGGTCTAAAATAAGCAAAAATGTGTATATAGATTTGTAATTTATAAATTCAGCAAGGTTAAAAATATCCATCTTTATTCAAAGATAATCATTTTTTCTTTCTAATCCTTGCAATATGGGTGCAGGGGACATAGTAATAATGGAATATTAAAATAAGAAGATGGGGTGTGATTGCCAATGAAACAACTCCCAACAAGTGACAAACAAAACCACAGAAATTAACAACTACATGTATAAACCACCTACCGCCTTCAACAATGAGTAAAACCAATACTACATAGTCAGCTATAATAAGCCCAGATATCGCAAATGAAAAACAATTCAAACAAGAAAACAAGTCTGTCTTCGTTTCTGTCTCTCCAGTCTAGTAAGTGCTCTCAAGCATACAATTCTGTCAGTTTTTAATGAAGCACGAGAGGAATATCACTTGTATGGAAAATTGTATTGTGGTCACTTTCATATTGTAATTTTTAGTTGAATCTTTAGGCAATTAATATCATGGATTTATAATAGAAAGATCATAAACAAATTCCATATTTAGTAGTGATCAACCTTTTTCCCTTTATTTTTACAGAAGTTATTGCCCTTGAAAGAGAAATTACAAGGCCACATAGAAAGGGATCTTGTGCCTTCTTTTTTGACTTGTGCATTTATAATGAAATTGTTAAAAGAATAAAAGTATATTGAACGTCTTGCCTTTGTACAGATAAAATATAAGCTCCACAGGGACAATGGAATGTTGTTCTTTTAAACTGACTTTTTTCTTAATAGGAAGAGAATACAACATTAAATTAATTTGCCTCTCTGACAAGTACCTACACTGTTTAAATCTAGGGATGGACACAGCTAAATAAAAGGAGCACTTTTGGCCAGTATATGTTTAATACCTTGCCTAGCACATTATCTACCTACCTCTAGTTGTTTAAATCTAGCAGGATCATACTTTTGTAGTATTTCTCTAGCTTTTTTGTAAGTTTCTTTTTCCATAACATCTTCAAGCTATAAAAAGAGAAATAAAACATTTGGTTTTAAGCTGGTTATGAAAAATTAATAATACAGTATAAATCAGGCAAATTATTTAAACCAAAATGTTAAGCAAGGATTCTTCAGCATTTTTAAAAATATCTGTGTATAAAATATGTAGTAAGGCTTTTGCACAACAAAATTATTCATCATTCATTATTCATCATATTTTACTCGTAGCTATATAGCCTTTTTGTGCTAATGCGGCATAAAGCAACCAACAACAATCAAATCATATTTTATGAAAAGAATGGTAACTTACAATTTTTTTCTTATCCTCCTGTAGTTCATTTAAAGCAAGATCTGAAAAAGGTCAAACGTTTACACAAATAAATTATGTAGTACAAATCTGAATAACAAACTGCAAATATAGTATTAAGTGACACATAAAACTCTACTACAGGCTTCATTAATAATATTAACTAGCATGAATATCAGAAAAATAATTTGGTTTTGGAATGTTTTATTCACATGATAATTTTTCTTATAATACCTCTTTTTCAACCCATAGAACAGCTCATCACAACAAGACCTTCTTTGTGCAAATCTGCCCTTTATTTCTTTTCTTGCACAAGATTGTCATTTTTTTTCAAATTGAACAAAAGCTTGCAATATTCCCTTGAATTCCATGACAAGTGAAAGTATTGGAGAATGAAGATACTTAATTATTTCCTAATCCTTATATCTGGGAAATTCAACCAGATAATGGACAGATATTCAAGTTTTAAGTTGTAAACCATATGAACAGAATGAAGTTTAATCTGTAAGGGTGTAAGATATTGACATCCTAGGTATCAAAATATTAGAAATACATTGTAGTTTCAAATTAAGGAATGTATCTCCCTCGTTCAAAGGCTCTTATTCCTTGCCCAGCTATGGCTATTCTTTTTAGATATTAGCTCTTCATCTTTTTAACAAACTTTTGATTTTCAAATATTTTGGCCTTGAGCATCACTGAAATCTGCATCTGGTGCAGTAAAATTGGTAGCATTAATGATATTTCCAGCAGTGCCAGATCATATCTTCTAATAAAATTAACAGTCTAGATTGCCTTCTGTGTTTTTACATGCTCTTTGCTTTCTTGTTCCTTTATCATATATTTCTGCATGAAAACATTTTTGTTCAAAACAAAACAACAGAGGAAAAAAATATTTTGAAAAAACCTACCATTCTTTGTGATTCTTTTTACATAATACCAATGAAGAAATTTCTTCAATAACCATATCCTGTAAAATAAATCCTATAAATACATAAAATATATACAAATTTACATGTATGTATAATATGGACGTTAGTTTAATACCCAAATAACATGTGTGTTTAAGGTCACTTCGAATTATCCACCCCTTCTTAGAGTCGTCTTCATGCTGATCCTGCAAACTTATATCTAACCTTATTCTTTTCTATGTATGTGTATGTAATAATTGCTGCTCATTGTTAATGTTTCTAAGATATGGTTATATATCTTATTATAGTTCACATTAATATGCCATATTTTGATTGGCTAATACAAGGGTGTTAATTAACTCTATCACATTGCTGAAAGGGTGACAATTTTTTTGAATGTTACCCTCTCATCTAGACCAATCGAAAATCAGTTTTTTGCTCAGAATTTGTTATTTGACAATCAAAATAAAAAAACAAATTGCGTAGCTTTTGCTGTTTTTTTGTAATACCTGTAACAATGATATGTACGTTATGCCATAGAAAATACTTGTAAATATAACTAATCTGTAAAAGACAATAATGATAGGACATTCAGTATAATAAATTCAATAACAGATAGAACAGATTGGTACCCCTCGAAAATGCATTGCCAACCTTGGTTTCGCCGTGGTTGACACTGTTTTCTCAGGATAACAATCTGCTCTATCACCATCTCAGCTATGTGTTATTTATATAATACATGTAGTACATAAACATACAAAGCATTTTGATAAAAAAAACAAAAAACATAATTAAGTGCATAGTATGACCTTTAACTAAATATTAAATACATTGTAACAGGTCCTTAATCATAAAAAATATCAAAATAATATCAAAATTTCTAACATCACTAGACAATGTTCGGTGCTTTCTGTTTGTATAAGAGTCTGTAAGATTTCATTGGGCATAGAACATTTCATGTGATGTACATAAAGTTCTTGTTATTTTGAAGCTACATGTTTGAGTCACTCTAAACATAAACTTACAGAATTGGAAATATTAGCAGAGGTGATGAATATATCAGCCTTTTTGTCCAGGTTGGTGGAAAGTAGTAGAAGTAGAAAATCAGAGCTGCACCAATATACATCAAAATAGAATACAATATCAAACGTCCAATAAACTTCTTTTGTCTTTCTTGGTTCTGCCGGCGAAACTGCTGCAAACTGGTAATTTGCTGCAATGAATTTACAACATTAAAATTAAATATTAATCCAAGCAAGTTTAAAAGAACTATGTGCAGAAACAAAACAATTTCTTACAGCATCAACAAAACCAGAGGATTCACCATAAAACCACAGAAGATTTCCAACATGTCCAATGGGAAACCATTTCTTAATTTTAGTATTTTTTGCATTACAATTAAATATGTGTATACATGAATGGCTGTACATGCTGTATGTTCTTATATCATGTATTTATATTATAAACATTACATGCATTCGTGAATGTGTTCTTCCGTCACTCGATTACTATTTTTGTCTATTTGAATTCTTTGAGTAGATATATATGCTTTAAATAAACCTCATAAAATAAACACACCATACACAGACCACTTTTGGGGTTTTACTTTAGCATGCTTAGTGTTTACATTGTAGGCTGCTTTCTAATTTATTGATGTATGAATATCCAATAGCTCTATTTAAGTAATATAAAGTTCTTGAACAACTTCACTTTTGTGTCTAAAGATATTGGGCAGTTGTATGGTGAGACAATAATAATAAAATCACATAGCCAGTTTCATCTTTCGTCATTTTGTTCATCAGTAAGGATGACAGTTATGTTCATACATGTAGTAGACATAATATTTACCTTGTCAATATCATCTAATATTTCAATGGTAGACTTCTTCTTCTACAAAACAAAAATACAGTGAATTATTAGAGCAAGTTTTTGTAGCTCAATTAAGGGTGAAAAGTTATCATACTCCTTTTCAGATTGACATCTACCTACATGTACATATTGACAGATTTCCAATACAAACATTAAGTAGCATAGAGAATTATTTGGTTTCAAATTCATGTAAAAAAGAGGGGGAAAGATACCAGCGGGACAGTCAAACTCATTGATCAAAAATAAACTGATAACGGAACCGCCATACATACATGACATACGGCCATGGCTAAAAAAATAAAACAGACAATTAATAGTTCAAAAGACACAACAAAGAAAACTAAAGTCTAAGCAACACCAAACCCTACAAAACTTCCTTAATCTGTTGATACTAATACCCACCCCCCTTTTATGCTACTGCTAGTTATGTCTAACGCACATAAAGTTAATCAAACTATAGTCTGTCTATATAAGTATTGAAATGTGGCCAACGGAAAGATATCACACATTAAAAAAGTGATGTTGGATGATATCATTTCGCTAGAATTTCAAAATAGTTAAAAAAAGGAGTAACATGTTTTGTGACAGATTGTTCATTTTCTAGAGTTTTCTTGGATTTTAATGAAAAGACGACACTACATACTCTGAATCTGGAAAGAAGGACACCCATTGTAAACTCCTAAACTACAATGTATGTCTGTATTATTCAAGTTGTCATTTATCTATACGAAATTATTGTTCCAACAAGCTGCACATTTCCCGTTTTCAATTTTGTGGTGTTGACGTGCTGCCCTCTGTGAGGAAACGGAAGCAGTGACAAATTGTAACAGTTTGATTGGTTAATATGAGATAATGAATAACAAGTAGCCATGTGGTTTTGTTTACACTTTCAAACTTGAAAAAAATATTGCCAAAGTGTCGTATCTTACATTAGATTTTCCAGGACAAACAAATCCAACAAACAAAAAAAAACAATTAGAGGCTCCCAAGAGCCTGTGTCGCTCACCTGGGTCTTTATAGATGTGCATATTAAACAATGTGAATGGACACAGACACAAGTGGACACAGATAAATTCATGACAAAATTGCGTTTTGGTGATCATGATGTGTTTGTAGAACTTACATTACTGGACATTCTTCTTGCTTCAATTATTTCTATCTATAATGAACTTGGCCCAATAATTACACTGAAAAATATATTTCAAAAATTTACAAAAATTTACAAAAAATTATGAAAATCAAGTTGTTCAAAACTGACTACAAAGGGCAATAACTCCTTAAGGGGTAACCAATTTTGGTCATGTTGACTTATTTGTAGATCTTACTTTGCTGAACATTTTTGCTGTTTACAATTTATCTCCATCTATTATAATATTCAAGATAATAACCAAACACTGCACAATTTCCTTAAAACTACTATAATTCTTGGGCAACAGGTTGTCTTTTTTGTCTGAAAATTTCAGAGCAGATAGATCTTGACCTGATAAACAATATTTTCCCTGTCAGATGTGCTCTAAATGCTTTGGTTTCAGAGATATAAGCCAAAATCTACATTTCGCCCCTTTGAACTATTTTTAGCCATGGCGGCCATCTTGGTTGGTTGGCCGGGTCACCGGACACATTTTTAAACTAGATACCCCAACTAGATACCCCTTCGGGCCAGGCGAGCTAAAAAGGGTAAATATACCCCCTTTCGTTCAGATAATATTAATACCTGCAGATGTAATCCAGTGATAATCAGATACCATCAGACATGCCAGTGAATGTAAACATGATTAATGCATGGACATTTGGTATTATAGACTTGGCAAATTATCATGCATCAGAAACATATGTACTACACATATCTATGAAAACATCACATTCACTGAACTAACTTTTTTCTCGGTTAATGCTTCGATGTTTTTATGTGTGCCGTGTTTTACATAGTTTAAAATATCAGACCTGCCAACTGTCACTTTTATTTCATGAATACAAACAATAATTATAATTTTAAAGCAGGCCGGTAAAGAATATGTTCAGTTTTTTCATAGATTGATTAAAATCTTTCTTTCTTTTTTTTATACACTAAAAAAGTAAAGATTTCTTCACGTTGATGTATTAGATTACACCTACAGGAATTTAATAAATAATATTTTACACCAATACTCTGAGATATTAGGAAATGGGTATGATTGCAATACTTACATGATCTTGTCGTGTGAAATTTTACCATTTGTATAAGTACAGTCATCGATATTAGAGTAACATGATGTTGTACACTATATTGTTATTGTTTTGTATATGCTTGTGTTATTGTTTTGTCTATCGTTATCTTTGTCTATCTTTATCTAAAGTTGGGTGGTCTTTCTATATTGATTGTTATTGTAAACTATGTTCTTTTATTAAGCATGTGCAAGTTCCTTAATTGAGGTTGAGAAGGGACGGTAGTGATACAAAGAAAAAAACATGTTTAAGTAGTTTAAAAAAACAACTAAGCGAGACTTTAAACAGACTTTACTAGTGACAGTTCAAGTCATTTGACCTATTTGAATCTATGCCATTGACTTTCATTTTGTTAAAGGGACACTAGCTATCAACATCATGTTCACCGATTTAACGCAAATTCTCATATTTGATTTATAGATATAGGAAGATGTGGTGTGAGTGCCAATAAGACAACTCTCCATCCAAATAACAATTTAAAAATAAGTAAACCATTATAGGTCAATGTACGGCCTTCAACAAAGAGCCTTGGCTCACACCGAACAACAAGCTATAAAGGGCCCCAAAATTACTAGTGTAAAACCATTCAAACGGGAAAACCAACGGTCTAATCTATATAAAAAAAACGAGAAACGAGAAACACGTATATATATTACATAAACAAACGACAACTACTGTACATCAGATTAGCATACTGAAAATAATCAAAATTACAATCAGTCTAAAATAAACAGTTAGTAATGAAAAACTAGACAATATGTATCCGAATTTTGTGTGTATTTTAGTCTAAACCATGTCTAATAAAAAATCGAGATGACCTCCGAAAACTAACGACGGTAACATAACACCATATAAACCTAAATATAAATAGAAAGCGATATCGTGTAATTGAAATTTTCTATGTCCATTTGATTTCATTTAATAGGATAAGAAAACAGGCCAGTAAAATTCGATTAAACCTGTATAAGAATGATTGTTTTGTGGTTAGAATCAGTCAATCAAATGATTTACTAAGTACCTTTGTTTCACTTTCAGTGCTGACATTCTTTCATTTTATAATTGGACACGCATAAATCATGCGTCCTCCATCTATAGTTAACCGCTTTAATTGAAGTTCGCTTGAATACGGATTCAATGAGGTCGAATTATCAAATAAATAGCAAGTAAATAATTCATGATTGATGTTGCTCAGTTTATAGCTGATTTTGAAGTCTATAAAATTGAACCATACTGGCTGCTAAAAGCGAATTAGTATTTTACTATTTCACGTTCATTAATGATGGAACAAAAACAATCATAATGGTGGTTTTTATTTTATCTCTCGTGGCTAGTGCCCCTTTAAATTTCTGGTCTATACTCATTGATCTTCTTAAAAAAAGAATGATGACTTCTTTCAAAGGAGCATATTCTCAAGCTAATTAAGTTTGGTGAAGGTTGGACATATGGTTCAATAGATGCAATTCAATGAACAGTATTGTACAGGGGGTATATCTAGAGCTCATTACGTATGTTCTCTAGGTTATAAATTCCAGGTTAGAACACACTTTTAACATTTGATTTAATCTTTTAGACTTTAGTGCTGTTTTTTAATTGAAAAGTTTTTATATTGTTTTATGTTGTGCTGTCTTGAGTCTATTAGTGCTGTATTTCAATGGACATATTTTATATTGTTTTTTTTTATTGTGCTGTCCTGAGTCTATTTAACATTTTTAATTCATTATATATTATTAATTTACTAAAAAGGGGTTAACAGTATTTCGCTAAAATGTGCTTTGACAATTTTAATTTTCGCTAAAATGGGTTAAAATTCTTGCGCTCAAATGTGTTCTACTTTGGCACTCAAATGTCCTATTTTTTTCGCTAGAATGTCCTATCAATGCGCTCAAATGTCCTCCGCCTCAATAGATATCATCTGGAAACCACATTTGTAACTCATTATTAGTATATCAATTGCGGACTTAAAATAAAATGGAGTGTTTGTCATTTCATGGAGAATTATCTAATCAAATGTAGAAAATGTTTGACATATAATCAAAATGATATAACATCTTGATAGCAATATTATATATGATCAATATAGGAATCGTGTCCTTTCGCCAAGCCTCTCAACTGTCGATCTCAAAATCAAAAAAGTTCGTCTCCATCTACAGCCATTAACAATTATCTCTTAATAGCTAGACATATTATACAAAAGTTTAAAGAAACGAGCCGCCAATAAACAGCAAACTTTAGATCAGTTTAATTAAAACATAGAACTCTTATTTGGTTAGAATCCATATGAGTATAAAGAAAACAGAAGCCTATTTTTTAATTAGATTGTCTGACTGATTGGATCTAAGGTCGTATGTGGTAACTCCAGCAACATTTTCTGCAACGTAACATTGTGTTTTCCACTGTTCGACCTTAAGTTTTTTTCCTGTATTATGAAGGTAACCATTGGTGAAATAAAAAGAGCAGGTAGTATGAATTGGAATTGATCTATTCTTAAGTAAGGCACTTTTATGTTCGTTTGGCCTAAAACATTCTGTGGCTATTTACAAATCTTGAAACAGCGAAAATGGTCAATTTCAAAATTGACCTCCATTTTTTCACCAGTAACAACATATTTAAAATTGAAAAGCTTTTACCGAAAATTTCATTAGTTATTTCACAGAAACGACACAATGTGCCATTCTGCAATCTTTCATTAACCATCATCTATGCACAGAAAATGTGTAAGTCGTCAATATGACTTTTTGTCATTAACAAAATAATAAAATTTGTACAGCATTGGCTGAAAGTTCATTAGTTATTACAAGGAAACTATTGGCAGCAGCTCACTGTCTCACCTACCGTACTTTACCATTTAGATACACAGATTTTTAAAACCATACACCAAAATATCAATAGCTGGTGCGTGTAAACTATTTCTTTCCCCAAATATTCCCCTCAGAAGTCATTATTAGACCAGTTTCATGAAATATTGACATATGTCACATATGGTTAAAAAGTATCATCCGGTAACCAAAATTTTGTCAGAATTGCAATCTAAATAGATGCCGTGAACATCACATTTGTCTAGACTAAGTGATCAACACTAAATCGTTTTGACAAAGTATCTTTTGTTTTGGGGTTTGCATTTGGATATTTAAAGTGTTGTTATACAGTGTATATACAGTGTATATACATCCATCTTCTATTTCGAAATGCGCATCTGGTGCAGAAAAATTGGTACCGTTATTATTAATTCAGATCTTTTGTTAAATTCAGTTTCTCATCTGTTGTTTCACTAGCTTCTTTCATTGTACATCTTTTGTTACATCAGTTTGTCATCTTTTGTTTCATCAGTTTGTATTCTGTTGTTTCATTTGTTTTACATTTGTTGTTTCAAACGCTTCATTCCTGTTGTTTTATCAGTTTTTATTAGTTGTGTTATCCGTTTCCCATTCAGATTGTTGTTTCGTTTATTTTCATCTGTTGTTTCATCAGTTTTTCAAAAGTTGTTTCATCAGTTTCTCAAAAGTTGTTTCATCAGATTCTCATCTTTCGTAAGTTAAATCTGTTGTTTCATGGGCCATTTTATTCATTTTTCATCAGTTGTTTAATCAGTTTCTCATCTACTGATTCATTTTATCCGGTTCTCATTTTTTGTTTCACCAGATTCTCATCAGTTGTTTAATCAGTTTTGCATCTTATGTAATATATCTTTCATCTGTTGTTTAATTAATTTCTAATCTGTTGTATCATTAGTTTGTCATCTGTTGGTTCAGCAGCTTCTCATCTGGTGTTTCATCAGTTCGTCTTCTACAGGTTCATATGTTTCGTATCTTTTGTTTCGTCTGTTTCACATATATATTGTTAAATCTGTTTCTTATCTGTATTTTCATTAGTTTTTAAACTGTTGTTGCATCAGTTTGTCATCTGTTGTTGCATTTGTGTGTCACCATTCTGTTGTTTGATACTTTTTCCTCTGTTGTTTAGGCAGTTTGTCATCGGTTGTTTCATCGGCTTCTCATTTGTGGTTTCATTAATTTTACATCTGTTGTTAACTTCTTAAATCAGTTTGTCATTTGTTGTTTCATCCGTTTGCTATTTGCTGTTTATTTTTTCTCTCCTTTGTTGTTTTGTCTTCTTCTCTCCAGTTCTTCACAAGTTTTACATCTGTTGCTAATCTGTTGTTTCATTCGTTTGCTGGTTTTTTTTCCTTTGTTGTTTCGTTTGCTTCTCTTCATTTGTTTCACAAGTTTTACATCAGTTTGTCATCTGTTGTTTCATCCGTTTGCTATATGCTCTTTTATTTTTCTCCTTTGTTGTTTCGTCTGCTTCCCAGTTGTTTCATAAGTTTTACATCTGTTGGTAATCTGTTGCTTCATCCGTTTTCTATTTGCTGTTTATTTTTTCTCCTTTGTTGTTTCGTCTGCTTCTCTCAAGTTGTTTCATAAGTTTTACATCTGTTGGTGATCTGTTTGTCATCTACAGGTTCATTAGTTTTGCATCTGTATAGTTTTCTCACCTTTTTTGTCATAAATTCTCATTTGTTTTTTCACCAGTTTCTCATCTGTCGTTTCACCCCTTTCTCGTCTGTTGTTTTATCAATTTCTGTTGTTGTTTTATCAATTTCTGTTGTTGTTTTTGTCATCTACAGGTTCATTTGTTTTGCATCTGTATAGTTTTCTCACCTTTTTTTGTCATAAATTCTCATTTGTTTTTTCACCAGTTTCTCATCTGTCGTTTCATCACTTTCTCGTCTGTTGTTTTATCAATTTCTGATGTTGTTTTGACAATTTTTCAACCCTAGTTTCATCAGTGTTATATCTGTTGTTTAATCAGATTCTCATCTGTTGTTTCTCTGTATATTTTCAAAATAACTATTAATATAATATGTGGTTCTACCGTGTATTACCTTCACTGGTGATCTCATGGGTGAAATTGTCACTTGTAAAGTACTAATGTCATCAACTCTAAAACAGATCCATGAATCCATTGGATCATCAGTGAACGTGACACACGACTGGTAGCACATATTATATTTATAATTACTCTTAATATCAGCACAACAATGTAAAATATCTTTACTAGCCTGGATTCGAACTCATGGTATTGGGATATCGGGACAACACCGCCTACATTATGGCCAACGCTCTAGACCACTCGATCATCTAGGCTGAACTAAAAATTCTGCATTCGGTAGCCTAGTGTTACCCTTCCTCGTCACAAGAGTTGAAACATTTATAGATATATTATTTTCATGAAGAAAATTAATGAAAATCGATTTGCTTATTTTGTTACCATTAACTTATCAAATTTATAACAGAAATCAGAGCAATTCTTTGATATACTGCAAATATCATAGCTAGAAAATTATGCAGAATTTGGCTTCCTTATTATATGAGAGTTTAAAATACGAAAACTCAAAGATCATCTAGGACTATTATACTATAGTATAATTGTTCCATAGATTATCTAGTTGATAGATATAGAAAGATGTGATACGAGTGTCAATGAGACAACTCTCCATCCAAATAACAATTTATAAAAATAAACCATTATAGGTCAAGGTATGCCTCAACATGGAGCCTTGACTCACAACAAAAAGCAAGCTATAAAGGACCCTAAAAATACTATCAGGGTATTGAAATAGCCATCATGACTGTGCATGATATGTTAAAAGTAAACTACGTTGACTCATAGATGTCATTTTCAGCTATTTATCATTGGCTTACTGTTTAGCCATATGACAGTTAGTTTGCACCAATTACTTAAGTACCTCAAATAATCTAAAGAGCTACAGCTTAATTGGTCATTAATATCCATACATATGGATTCATATTTGAATTTGTGAACCACTTAAGATTAAGAATACAATTTTGAAATGCACATATGGCTCATATTTAAAATGTCTTACAGTAGGATAACAGAAGATCAGAATAGCCCTTATAAAACAAAGGTGAACTCTATGATATTGTGTTGATTTCTGACAAATAAATGAGAATTTCTTACAGATATTTATCTACTGCCCAATCAAACATACACACGTACCTTTTGATTCCATTGAAACATTGAAATGGTGTTCCTTTATTGACTTTGTAAATAATACGTAATTGACATCAAATGCAAATCAAGATTATGCAATACAATCCAATTCTCCCTACAACAGCATGAATCTGCTTTAGTTCATCTCAAGTCAGAAAATCAATCAATAGTTGATTTTACTTTTATCAATTTGCAGTCTAATAAATCACAACTTGTCGGTTTAATTTTCAGCTATAAACACTGCATAGTTGAAACAGGTAGGTTGACCTCTATATGTAATTTTCAACTTGACACAAGGTATAAACACTGCATAGTTGAAACAGGTAGGTTGACCTCTATATGGAAGTTTACCCCCTTCTACATAGTAGCAGAGACTTTTATAGTTTATACCTGTCCGCCGGTCAATGCACCACAGTTTAGCACAATTTCTTTACTTTGTATTGAACCTATACTGGGATATATAGTAACAAGTAATAAGAGGAAGATTCCTCTAGATTTTTAGGTCATCATGTTAAAGGTCAAGGTGGTAGTTAAATAAGCACCAATTTCTCCAGGTAATGGTTTCTAGATGCTAAATTAATTAAATGTTGACACAGAGATATGTCTTGCTAATCAGCATACATCTCAGAAAAAAGACGATATGCTTGACAGCAACATTGCTCATCAATTCAGTCCTTGGACCAAGATCTTGGTCAGGGCTTGAAAATGGTCAACCAACTGAAGTATTCAGACAGTAATGTTATTTTATTATACAAAATATCATTGATATATCACAAGTAAATTCTATCAATTTAACTTGAGCAGAAAACATAACATTGAAAAATTCTAATTAATTCAAAGTCACTGGACCATGTCCTAGTGGGCAGGGCCTCAAAATAGTCATCAAACTGATATGAGCTGGTAGTAAAGTAACTTCTAAGTTAATATCACAAGTAGTTCTAATCAAACTAACTAAAGCAGAAAACTTTACAATTGTTGACGCTTGAGCTGAGGCTGTTGTTGCCAGATGAGCAATCCCTGTCAGGCTTTCTACAACTTTCATCAAAGACAAGCAATCCATGTCTTGCTTTCTGCGACTTTCATCAGAGACAAGCAATCCCTGTCTGGCTTTCTGCTACTTTTATTACAACCAATTTTCATGCCACTTCCTTAGCCTAAAGTTACTAAATAAATTGAAATTTGAGCAGATAAATGCTATTGGCTTCAGTTTTGCCCCAACTCTATGTATTACAATAAAAAAGTCATGCATATAAAATGTTTAACACATATTTTCTGTTTTAGTTTTAATCCTCAATAAGTAAACAACAATTACATACAGTTTCATAGACTTTACACAAAACAACTAACAGTCTGCATTAGATCATTACACATACAACTCTTGAAAAATTATCTTATAAAAAGAACCATAGTACTCTCAATCAGGTATCCATATGTCGTCTGCTAAACCAATTGCATGTGCAGATAATGGCAGATAAAATAATGTAAGGTGTATAAATAAGAGGCAGCAGATTTTAACCTATGTTCAAATATATATATAATTGTACTTGGACATTCAAAATCTAATGGATTATGGGTAATTTCATTGTTTGTATACTAATCTGAAATTGAGATTAACCAAAAGGTAACTTATATAGAATTTAATACTTTATTAGAGGCAATCATAACATTTTTAGTGTACACCTTTGAAAAAATTACCCAGAAAGCATCATATTCTGGAACAGTGAATTTGGCATAATAATTTTGTCAACGTACAGGTAGCAATAAAAAAGAAAAGCTGTTTATACAAATGTTTTTACGCATAAATAAATGCTTGCCTTTTAACATTTCTATATTGTGAAAATCATTGCTTATAATCTAAATATTACCAAAAAAACATTTATTCTCTTTGAAATTTAGTTTTTACATGATTTAAATTACTCTAAGATGATTAATTTCAACAATAAATCAAATTCTATAAAATACTGGTCTTAATAATGAAAAATATAACAAAAAGTTAATTGCAATACAACAAAGTTTACATGTCCAACCAGACAAGGGTATATATTAGCTAATAAACATTTAATTGTTGGTCCTAATCAATTCCTTGCAAAATCTGGGACAAAGTAAATAATTCCCTTATGGTTGCTCCCTATGAGTTTACCTGATAAAACTAGAGGCTCCAAAGAGCCTGTGTCGCTCACCTTGGTCTATGTGAATATTAAACAAAGGACGCATTTGAATTCATGACAAAATCGTGTTTTGGTGATGGTGATGTGTTTGTACATCTTACTTTACTGAACATTCTTGCTGCTTACAAACATTCTATCTATATTGAACTTGGCCTAAGAGTTTCAGTCGAAAATGTTAATTAAAGTTTACAAATTTTATGAAAATTGTTAAAAATTGACTTTAAAGGGCAATAACTCCTTATGGGGTCAATTGACCATTTAGGTCATGTTGACTTATTTTTAAGTCTTACTCTGCTGTACATAGTTGCTCTTTACAGTTTATCTCTATCTATAATAATATTCAAGATAATAACAAAAAACGGCAAAATTTCCTTAAAATGACTAATTCAGGGGCATCAATCAAACAGCGGTTTGTCCGATCCATCTGAAAATTTCATGGCAGATAGATCTTGACCTGATAAACAATTTTATTCCCTGTTTGATTTGCTCTAAATGCTTTGGTTTTTGAGTTATAAGCCAAAAACTGCATTTTACCCCTATGTTCTATTTTTAGCCATGGCGGCCATCTTGGTTAGTTGGCCGGGTCATGCCACACATTTTTTAAACTAGATACCCCAATGATGATTGCGGCCAAGTTTGTTCAAATTTGGCCTGGTAGTTTCAGAGAAGAAGATTTTTGTAAAAGATTACTAAGATTTACGAAAAATGGTTAAAAATTGACTATAAAGGGCAATAACTCCTAAAGGGGTCAACTGACCACTTTGATTATGTTGACTTATTTGTAGATCTTACTTTGCTGAACATTATTGTTGTTAACAGTTTATCTCTATCTATAATAATATTCATGATAATAACCAAAAACAGCAAAATTTCCCCAAAATTACCAATTCAGGGGCAGCAACCCAACAACAGGTTGTCTGATTCATCTGAAAATTTCAGGGCAGATAGATCTTGACCTGATGAACATTTTTACCCCATGTCAGAATTGCTCTAAATGCTTTGGTTTTTGAGTTATAAGCCAAAAACTGCATTTTACCCCTATGTTCTATTTTTAGCCATGGGGGCCATCTTGGTTGGTTGGCGGGGTCACGCCACACAATTTTTAAACTAGATACCCAAATGATGATTATGGCCAAGTTTGGATTAATTTGGCCCAGCAGTTTCAGAGGAGAAGATTTTTGTAAAAGTTAAAGACGACGGACGACGCCGGACGCCAAGTGATGAGAAAAGCTCACTTGGCCCTTTGGGCCAGGTGAGCTAAAAAAGGTGCCAGATACGAGAGAAAGTTTTCAATACATTTTACAAATGTTACGCTAAGAATTTCAAGTTATCTTCTCCACCACCAAGATTGTTTTTAAGAAAAAGCCATAGACATTTTATCATTTACGGTGCAGGTGCTCTTTTCACCAAAAAAATGTTAAGACAAAAATCATCACTTATTTTTAAATGTTCAGGACTTAAAAGTAATTTTTTTTTTATGAAATAGATGTCTTTAAAATAGCAATAGACCCTAGACACAAGGAATGTAATCATAAACATAAAACCAGTTTTATGTATTCCACTATTAACAAAAAAAATGTATTTGTGACAAAGATTCTTCATTTTTGTAAGATACTGGGTTT
This sequence comes from Mytilus trossulus, assembly GCF_036588685.1. Lineage (NCBI taxonomy): Eukaryota > Metazoa > Mollusca > Bivalvia > Mytilida > Mytilidae > Mytilus > Mytilus trossulus. The sequence goes on along the minus strand of NC_086374.1, from coordinate 103,487,483 downwards.
AGTAAGTTTTAAAGCCTCTTTGCTTCATACCAGTAAGATAACAAATAATAAATATATGTTTTTGAGATTTTTTTCTCAATTTTGGCATTTGCTGCATGTAACCTAGGAAGTATACTCAGTCTAATATATATATATATTCCTGGCTTTATATAAAAAAAAATAACATCATTTTTTTTAATTGTGACATTTCTTGACCATTGCAACATGTCAAAGTATGAATAATATTTTACATCCATCACAATAGTTTGTTATATAGGCCATGTTCCAAAAACGTTCATACTGGTGTCATCTAAACAAGTTAATCAGGCATGAATCAAAAACTTTGATACTGGTGTCATCTAAACAACAGTTAATCAGGCATGAATCAAAAACTTTCAGCATAAATGGGGGAAATTGTAACTAACTAGTAGTATATTTTCTTTATTTACCATGCAACATCTACTCTGGATTTAATGTATTCGTTGGATACCAGTTTTGGTGGATTTCATGGCTTTAGGTTAACCACAAGTTTTGATGTTCAACAGAGTACACATATTTGATAGCTTGTTTAAAGATTTAAGCAAACTAAGAAAACAAATATCAATGAAAGAAATTAAATGTGGGTGTTCGTGTTTGTGGAATTAGCCATTCTCTCCCTAGTATTATGGTAATAGTGAATATTAGGGGCAACATTTTATATAAATCACCTTGGTTTACTTGAAAAATCTGTGAAGAGTGAAGAAGAAAGTGCATTAACCCACTTGCATGGAAAGGATTAACGAGATTATTTATTGTATCTGTAATAGGGATTTCTTTCCTTGGATCTTTTAGGACTATATATAAATACTACAATATAAATATATCCTAAGAAATTCAATGTACTTACTTAAAAACTTTAAATCCAACAGGCAGAAAATGGACCTTTATTTTTCCTACTAAAAATCATCTTATTCAGCAGGAAGAAAATAAACCTTTACTTTGATAACTTTACGAATGAATAATTTTTATCAATAAATACCCATGGGCAGTTTAGACACCAAATTAGCAAATGTGTATTATCATCAATAAAGACTACAAAAGAACATCCACTAAAATCGTAATCAAATTGTAATAATATGTTGTAAAAATATGAATACAAAAACAGAAAATTACAACACAAACATATTCTTCCACTTCCTAAACATTTAAACTGCATTTACACAAAAGCTGAAACTTGTACACTAAAGACATTTAAGTCCTTACCAAATTTATATACGTGACCATAAAAATACACCACCAAAAGTAAATGCTGCTCAACCACAAATTCCCACACGAAACATGGGCATTATAGAGAAAAGTGTTAAAATAAATGTACAACAGAATTCAACCAGATTAAAACAATTCCGATGTCCCTCAGACATTCTTTATACAAAAAAAAAGAGATTAAAATTTATCACCAGTGATATATGGAAATGTTTGTGAATTATATTATCTTTATAGGTTTTTGTGAAAGTTTTTTAAGTTTTTTAAAAAGAGCTGGAGAAAATTATTTGATGGCAGTAATTTAAAGAATTATAGGCATAAATAGATGTTTTGTTGCAGTAATGTATTACTTCCTTAAAAATATATAAACCATCAATTGAGGCATATGTTATGTCAACTCTTCAAATATGTCTAGCTTTCAATGAATAAAAATGAAAAATCAATCAAAATAAATGAACAGAACATAAAGCTAGACGCTACCTTCAAAGTAACAAACAAAATTCCTCAACAAGATTTTTGGTTTCTATGGGTACTATCTTACAAGTACTGCTTTAAATAAAAGAATTGGTGAAACAAGGTCAACTCTCAATGCATATTACTGATGATTGATTTAGTTAAAGCTGTCATGTTGCTGTAAATACCTCAACAAACTTTTATATTTGTTACAAAAGTATCAACATTGCAGATTACTATATATCTGTGGCCTGTAGTTTTGTGACAACTACTTATATAGAAAGACATTACAGATAAGTAATTACAAAAAAAAAAAAAAAAACTTTAGTGCCTCCTATCTATTTTCACACAATAATATTTTAACACCCTTAGTGACTGACAGAAAAAAGACCACCATGCAAGATATTCTATAAACTATGCAATGTCTGTATCTAACCACTTGTACGTACAATTAATAGATCTTATTACAATGAAATAGTAAGGTCTAATTTGCTGGTGAATTGTGAACAAAATTCTTAGGATGATATTTCATGTCAGGAAGTCATTAATAAAAAAAAATATTTCAAGAATCATATTCACTTCTTATGATAATGGAATGACATTTAATGTAGAACTATTCTCCTTAATTTAAAAATAATTGCACCAAAACATAATACAGAAAAAAAGCATATTAAATTTATTGATATAAATTTAAATAAAATTAATTAACAAATTAATAACAACACATACTATTAAATGAAATATAAAGATGCTCTCAAAATCATTGTCAATTTCCTTTCTCAACACATATCAACTCTTTCTTACACCGCATGCACCTTATAATGAAGACAACTTTTTCACATTCATTTTAAAGAAATTTATGTATAATATCTACACTAATGATTGAAGTCAAAATAAAGAATGCTAAATTATAAAATGTGACCTCTGATTATTGTGGATCTAAATAACAAGATTCTATCATGTATTAACAGGGTACAAAAGTCTGTTTTCGGAAAAAATATCTTTTCAAAATAATAACTTTTGAAAAAAAACCAAAAAAAACCATCACAATCATACAAAGGCATTCACTTAATATATCCCCAATTCACCCTAATGACAATATATGACCATTTTGAAATCAATGATATTAAATTTTTACATCTTTATAGTATGAAAGAATACAAGAACTATACTTTTAATAGTATTCATAATTCTTCAAAGCAAATAATTTGGAACTGTGGATTCATTTATCATGTGATATTGAAGAATTTTAGGGGAACCTGTAAACAGTAATTTAAATTTGCAATTTAGTAAAGATTTCTAAAGGCTTGTATGCAGACTAAGAAAATACCATGAAATTAAAAATAAACAAAAATCGAATTTTTCCTTAATTGACAAAAATTGAAATTTGAACAGTATTTATTCAAATCTAGTACTTTCTTATACATTCAAATACCATCATCACTATCTCATTTTTTAACAAAAGTTAAATATTTCTTAACTCATCGAAAAGGTTTTAGAAACCTAAAAACAAGCTAAGAAATCAATTATGGTATTTCTAATAGTTACATCTTATATTCCTTCATCGACACAAATTTTTAAGTTTTTGAAAAAAGCTGAAGTTTTAATTTTTTGTGACTATAAAAGCCAAGGAAAATTCTAACAAATCATCCATGAAAACAATTGTTTTTAAATAGCAATTAAATAGACATTCCACTTTCTCACTTGTACCATGTTATTATCAGATATATACTGGCAAATATTTTATACAAATTTTAAAGGAACCCAAAAAAATGTCTCAGATGATATGTTCCAAATTCTCCAACAATAAATTCCAAAGGTGACCATGTTCCTTTAGTGTCCATGCTTGTTATAATCAAAAACACAACAGACTCATACAAAGCATCCTTCCAGTTCAGTCAAACCATGTGTCCCAACAGCATCCATACCTTATTCAAATAACGCGTCTAATTCTTTGATTTGCTGAGTTTCTTCCCCTTCTTTACCACAGGCTTGTGTTTGATGGAACCAGTCTTCTTTTTACCAGTCTGTAAATAGAAAATCATTCCTCTTAAAAAAGTGGTAAAACAACAAGTTCATAAAAACAACAAAAATATGCAGTCATATTCAACAAATATATCTAAAAATTTTCATAATCAAGTAAGATTCAAATCTTGTGGCTACAATTTTTAAAAACTGTACAGTTTATACATTGTTCCATTTTTAAAAAGAATCCTAAAAATCAGCTTGTCTAAATTCATATTCAATAGCAAATACAAGGCAATTCTGAAGATCGTTTTTGAAATATAAATGTGACTACCATTCCTACCCCTCCCTAAAAAAAAAAATCTGATAAATTAACTTTAAATAACCAATTAAAGCATTATAAATAAAAAAAAATTTTTTTAAACATTATATATATAATTAACAGTATAATATTTTGTTTTTATTTGTCAGAAGGATGCTTATCATTTCACTTTGAAAACCAACAACATAATAGGCCCAAAAGAAAGTTCTTCAGTGTAGATGTGTTACATATGAGAGTCTCTTAACAATACTACATATCCTTAAATACACAGATAATTAGGTCATACTGTATCAATCTAGATCTAATTTACCAACAATCTGTGCCAAATCTGTAAGTATAATGAAAATGTCCAAATAAGTTCTAGACAGAATGGCTAAAGGATAAAAAAAAAGATCACACAATATGCCTATGCCACTCAATGTCTGAGAATAAAAATGTTTGGGAGTCACATATACAAATTTTGAGAATCACCACCTATGCACTGGTAATAAGACATCTGTGTAATGATAAAACCCTTCTATTTACTTATATTCCTGAATTTTATCCTTTAAAACAACTACCTTCTTGCTCCTCTTCTTTGGTTTAACTTTTGGCATAGCTTGATTTGTGACAATATCTCTATTTGTCAAATCTTTGACCCGATATATCCTAACCAACCAATGTTCAGTAGTGTAAGCCTCTTCTAAGTGTGTCAAATCAAAGTTCTTGTTTCCAATCTCTACATTTCTTGTCCTATCAAATCCAGGGGGACTTCTGAAGTCAAGCTGGAAAACAAGATTTAACCTGTTATTAAATTATTATCTTCATATTATCAGCATATTCCAATGCGAAACTATCATTCATATGGGATGCATCACCTGCAATTTTAAGTAGTTAAATTTCTGACTGTCTGGGTGAAGATTCACATGTACATTGTACTGCAGATTCCAAAGATGACCTAAACAATAGTGATCTTAAAATATTTCCACTGATTTTTTGCAATGTTGATTTTTGATAGCAGTGTGTTTGGATGCTAAATTGCAATTAAAAGGAATAACATTTTAATCTTAATTTGATTAGTCCTGTAATATTTCACAGTAAGTTACTTCCTCATGTTTATAATTTTCCTTTTCTTTTAATACCTACTTAATTTTCTTATGCTATAATCAAAAACATAACTTATTCGTTAACTTTTACAAATTATGACTTGGATGGAGAGTTGTCTCATTGGCACTCAAACCACATCTTCCTATATCTATAAATTATATTTTTAAAGTAATTTACCTTAAACAAAATTTCTTCAAATCTATGTACAGGTATTAAAATTTTCTTCATGCCAACAACACAGATAAGTGTTATAATAAATGCAATACAAAGCTAGTTACCTGAAGTTCTCCAAATCTGTAGTAGGATAGTTTGTACATCAAACAATTCAGTAATGTCTTAGACCCAGCAGAATCAACACGGAACTCTCCTTGAGGTGTAAAATAATCACTTTCCTGCAAATGGAAATTTATCAGTTTTAACAAATATGATTTGGTTTAGTTCTATTGCATAGAATTTCTGTGATTTTCTAGAAAGTAATTTATGCTTTTTGGTTTTTTTCAATCTGTTGGTTTAATATTTTTATATCTGAAAAAAGGTTGTGTTGATTGGTTGGTCAGGATTCTGGGACAATAATTTCAATTGTTTGCAACTAACTGTAGAAACGTCATGAATTGTAAACAAAATTACATACATCTTTTTCTGTGTTAAAATATTTTCATAAGAAATTTTCAATAGTGGAGCATAAATTCAAAGCTTTTATGGAATTTACTTGTAATTCTTTATAATTCTAATATCCAGATGATAAATTTTGTTTGTTAATATGTATTTTTAATTGTAGGATTGTCCTTGACCAAATGAATATTAAGATGTAGCCATTGAAATAATGGAAATATTGTAATATCTTAAACGAGCAGCCTTTTAATGTTGCTTTTCATCAAGCTATTTGCTAAATATGATTTTCAGCAATATTGTTAAAAGATGGTCCTGTAAAACCGCATGCATATTTACTTCTAAATTTTTTGCTGTTCTTCTGTCTTACCCTTATATCTTTCGGATGTTCACCTTCTGCAATTCTAACCATCCATAAGAATTTGTTGATATCATCTCCAGAGTAACCTATGACCCCACCAAATATCACCAATACATAGTCCACGTCTAACGCCCTCATGATGTCATAAGCTGCTGTCTCATTGGAGGACATGGCTTTACCAACCTATATCAAATATGAAATAATAAAATTTAAAACTTTGCAAAATTAAAACACTCCATGGAAGACTACTGTGTCACTTGATATGGTCTTCAAAAAATATATATTGCTCAGGATGGGTATATTCTTCATGTCTTGTTCAACAGCCTGAATGAATGGAGTAAAAGCTCCTATTCAAACATTTTAAAATCTGTGTATACGTAAAATGAGTGAGAAAAGGGAAATTAGGTTGCACAAGAGGAAAATCTTGGAGAGCATTGGGTAAGATTAAAGTTTGTCTCAAAATCAGATAAACTAAAAAATGGAAATGACAATAGTTACCACTTTATAATCTTCATACTTTAACCACAACCAAATTCTTAACAACTTTTGTCATGTTATTCTTAACTTGGGAAAACAGTATTTTTTAGACCAGAGAAAAAATATAATATCCTCTGCATGACCTTATGTTTATTGTTAAGTACAAATATCATTCTGCTACTTTCAACCAAGAATATGGTAGCTGACATACTAACCAGAGCTATGTGACTATTGTTCCACGTATTATTATCCACGGTAGAATAGTAACATACTAACCAGAGCTATCTGACTATTGTTCCACGTATTATTATCCACGGTAGAATAGTAACATACTAACCAGAGCTATGTGACTATTGTTCTACATATTATTATGATATGGTAGAATAGTAACATACTAACCAGAGCTATGTGACTATTGTTCCACGTATTATTATGATATGGTAGAATAGTAAGATACTAACCAGAGCTATATGACTATTGTTCCACATATTATTATGATATGGTAGAATAGTAAGATACTAACCAGAGCTATATGACTATTGTTCCACGTATTATTATGATATGGTAGAATAGTAAGATACTAACCAGAGCTATATGACTATTGTTCCACGTATTATTATGATATGGTAGAATAGTAAGATACTAACCAGAGCTATATGACTATTGTTCCAAGTATTATTATCCACCAGTGTTGTCCTGTTCCCCATACCCGCTATCTGGTACCCATAATCCCACCATGACATTACTCTAGCTTTGTCACCAGTATTCTGTCTTAACCAGAAATATGCCTCTCTGAAGTCATCCAATATTGTTCTGCTTCTATATAACAGAAATGAGAACAATTGTATTTTCAAAAGTCAATTTGTGAAGAATGAAAAAGTAATACAAATGTAATAAAACATAACAATTTCAATTTCTTGAGTGTAAAATTCCTAATTTTGTAGGAATGTGCATTATGATCATGATGATATAAAAAATTGCTGATGAGATTCAATCTTAATTTAATTAAATTTTACCAAGCTTTACTGTTTTGATTTAAACAATCATTTTTTTTACCTTCTTTTATCTCAAATCTAAGACATATCCAACGTATAAAAAATTAAAACAATGTAAATGGGAGTGTTCAGCTAAAAATGCATCTAAGGCACGATTTGAAGGTTGTACCTTGACTTATAATGGTTTACTTTTATAAATTGTTACTTGGATGGAGAGTTGTCTCATTGGCACTCATACCACATCTTCCTATATCTATCAAAACTTTTTTGCATCCCTTAAACTATATCTAAAATGAACAGGTACAAAGAGACTATTTACCCATCATGATTATAGGAAGCCAGTACAATACTAGGACTAGAGTAAGCACTACTTGTGACCCATGTACAATGGACAGCAAACAACATTAACATCATCAGTAGGGCTATAACAATGATTGTTTTAATGTTCATTCCAACACTGTCCTGATCTTTTGGACGGTCTTCTTTTACTTTCTTTGGTTTGGCAACCTGTAAAAAAACATGCTAGTTTTAAATAAGTTTGAAACACTGGGGAGTATATTAAAATTCAGGAAAACAATTATGCATTTTCTGGATCAGGAATCATTTTCTGACTTGTGAATTCCTGGTTTAAATATAAGGATGATTGTTTCTTTGTGTTTAAATCCAGTTGTAGCACTATTGGCTATATCTTGGCAGCCAGGTATTGTTATTGAAGAAGCTGATATGCTCAGGTAGAACAACAAACCTTTGACAGGAAAACTAACAATCTTAGTCAATTAAGTTTGGAGTGGAACACACATGAAACCTCAGTGTTGAGTAGCTAGTGATACAATATATGATCTACTATAGCAACCTATGTCCCTTTTTTGATTTTTCAAATTGTAACAAATAAATAATGATCAATCTAGACAACTATAGAATCCAAGTACCTGAGGTTTGTCGTAAAGTCTGTCGTTTTTATTGTCTTGTTTCTTTTCTTCCTCTTCCTCCTTAGAACTGGACTTTGGTGAATCATCCTTTAGATAGATCTCAAATGTCTTGGAGAATGCAATGGCAGCTAAGACACACACCACAGGAGTCAGCGTCAACATCAAACGTACCATTACTCCAGCGAAATAACTGGCAAAGATTGCATACAATATCACTGAAAACAATACAAAAAATAGAATTAATGTCAAAATCCTGTCAGTACTAAAGCAAAATGTCTTGCCAATTGTGGGCACACAAAAAAAAATCTAAAATTAATGAGGTAAATTTTGTTGCTGAGGAGTCATTTAGCAAACATCCATTTGATCTTGTGAAAAAGTATCCCAAATTTCAATGCAGCCAATGCCCACAGAGACAACAAGCTAAAGTATTCTTATCAAGACTATCATAATAAACTAGACATAAATCTAACCTCCCTCATCATTAACTTCCTTTACACAATACCATACACTAGCAGGGATACACTCACTAAAATATGAGACTTAATTATAAATATCTTACCAAACACACGCTCATCATTAACTTCCTTTACACAATACCACACACCAGCAGGGAATGCACACACTAATATATGAAGATCAAAGAAGAATGAGACCCATGTTGTAGGCTGATGTTCTGACACACTGGCAATGATTGGGATGTGGATTTTAGCATATCCTGTGTCCCATAGGGAATAAAATCTCCCACTCCATGGATGAATGTAACCTACAAAAAAATAGGACTACTTTTAATATATCTTCTATTAAGTATGCAGTTAGTTGAAGTAAGACTAGACAACAATATTTCACATTTTTTTTTATTTAGACACTTCAGAAACTTTTATTCACATTTAAGGACCCAAATCAGACCATGTAATAAGTCAGGAATATGTCTTTTTTTTTGTCATTTGATTAGTGACTATCAGTTTTGAATTTTCTTAGTTCAGTATTTTTGTGATTTTACTTTTTAAGGTGTTTAGTGGTAGCTTTTCTTAAGTACTTTTCCAAACAATTTTTCTTTTATTTTCTGTAGAAAATGTTAAAATGTTTTTAATTATAGAGAAAATTGCAATGAGTTGGGTTAGGGTTAGGGTGTGTATGCAGCATTTTTGGAAATCACTAAAATAAAACTTGCATGTGTGTTGTCCTACAATTTCCAAGTCCCCAGAATGTAGGAACTAATTTTGCTCAAACCAAAGTGAACAACATTATAACAAAATCTACACATACCTGCCCACGTTAATCCTACGACAGTACAGAATATAAAGCCTGCAGCGCTTGCTGCTGATACTAAGAAAAAATATTTAAATTCTGCTTTGCTTAAAAATGATTGTGTATACTTCAATGCGGAATAGGCTATCACTAAGGCAAATACACCTGCAATGAAACAAACATAGGAATAAATGGAGGTGTTAATATATGTCAATCAGACAGTAACCCAAACAAAAACAGACTAAAATTTAACACGATAATTTTTTTTAAAGTTTCTACCAACAATTTGAAATTATTTGAACATATTAATTAAACAAGATGAATACATAAACTATATAAAAAAAATGACTAAAGAGTGTCACATGCCTATAACTACTGTTCTTAATAAGAATTAGTTACCTGCTGATGCCATATGTTCACTTGTTTTAATTGGCTGGAATCCTACAAATGGTATCTGCATTGAACATATTAATCCTACGATGAAAAATGATGTGTATGCTGAAAAATAAAAGTAGATACTGTAAATTCAGGGCATTGTAGTGTGAATGTAAAATCTTCAGTATATATAATTCTTCTATCTTAACATTCAAAATATTTCCAGTTTTTTTCTTTTCTTTTTCATGAAATTTTTTTTTGTGAGCCTTGTAAATTTAACAATTATTTATATGTGCTAGAAAATGCATAGAAATATTGAGATTAGGTGTTATCCTAGTGATGAGTGATATATATATTTCTCTAACTCTATGGGAATTTATCCCTTTCCGAACCCATTGTATAAAAAAATTTAATCAACGTGTGGTTGCTGGTGATCTCAAAAGATCATTGGATGATTTTAAGGGTCATGACCTTTTAAGCTAACTGAATGAATCAAAATATGATAACAGGTGTTAATGAAATTGACAACTTCGTGCAATGTGAAAGGCACTCGAAGGGGATTTTCGGTTAACAAAAAAAAGGAAATGTCTTTTTAATCATTAGAGAAACAGATTCTTACATAGTTACTCGTGGATTATCGGATTTATCCAATCTCGATAGTTAAATTATAAATTTTAAAGTCCTCGCCGAGGCGGCTCGGACTTTAAAATTGATAATTTAACTATCTCGATTGGATAAATCCGATAATCCACTGGTATCAATGTAAGAATCTATATATATATACAGACAGAATAAAAGTTCAAAAAGATTTTGCTCCCTCAAACTGCAATCGTTTTTGGTAAATTTTGTAAATCTTATCAAAAGTAATGTTTGAGACATGCCTTAGAAAAAAGAAAAAATCTCAAAATTATCAGCAATTAACAATGGTAAAGATTGATATAAAAGCCGGAAGACTCACCTATAAAGATTCTTCTAGAATATCTACCCATGAGTAGTAACACAAATACATGAAGTGGTATTAGATTTATAATAAACACATAGCCTCCCCATGCTGAGACCTGGAAAAATATAATATAACTGGTGTGTATTACAGCTTAATCATTTGAGTATGTTATCACTTCATAGAACAAATTTACTATTTGTTTAGTGAACTATGCCATGGTTCTAAAGAAATGCATTTTACTTTTTGGGTGATGAACTATTCTGACTCCTACAACAGGAAGCAAACAAATTTAGACCTTTGTGTCTTTTAGTCATTTTTAACTGATTTTTAGTTTGTTCTTATACTGTGCTGTAACACCAACATAATTTGTTGCTGAATATCATATTTTGTTGTTTTAAAACTAAATCAGGCTGTCAGTTGACTTGTATAATTGTTTTACATTTGTCCTGAAAGGGCTTTCTAAAACTTGATATGTTGTATGGGTTATGCTCATTTTCAGAAAGCTGTACAGCAACCATTATCTGTTTGCAGTATGTCAAAATCACAACATCCAATTTTCATGAACATACAATTCTTTTCACTCAACTAAAATAAGTACCCAAAACAATGAATTAATCTTTGGCAAGTCAACTGTAAGCATATTTGTGCAGCTAGAATTGACATATTTTTTTACTGTATAAGATATAGAAATATTTACTATTGCCCCAAACTTACCATATAAAAGTAAGATAAAGCTGTTAAAACTGCCCAGAACACAGATCCTGTTTTTACTGCTTTAATCTGAAACATAACAATTATTTTTTCATCTATTTAACTCAATTACTAATGATATATAATAATTTTTTTTTATTGCATACAATTTTTATTTTAATGAAGAAAAAAAAATTAGAGTTAAATTTTACCTGGTAACTTGTAACATTATCATTGTCCATAATTTTATTGCATATTTGTTTTCCATTTATATCAAGAGAAATCCATCTAATTTTCTTTGCATAAAATTTTGTTACATTTAAATGGCCAAAAATGTTGATCCACTCCTTTTGTGATTAGTACTGTGAATTTATTATTGGTACGATACCAATTATCAACAATTTCATGGGTTTAGGCAAATCTTGAATTTAAGGTTCAACAAAGTACACTTTTTCTGAAGGCTTGTTCGTAGTCTTGAGCCAAAGCATTAATTCAAGTATCCATGATATAAATACATTCCTCTTCCCACAAAAATTAGTAATCAATGAAAAAAAAGTAAAATAATCCACAGTTAGTTACTACAATGTTTATTTATTCCATTTTCAGCAATGATCTTAATATCTAAAATTTTCTCTGTATTTTCTTACTCTACTTCTGTATGCATTCACCCAACAGCACTATTTTTCAGTCCACATTGTTTTTTTTTCAATTTTTTAGGTAAGTATCATGAGTATCCATGTAAATGTATAATAGATACTCTATATGTGTGTGCAAACTTGAAAACATTCGTTTTATAGTACATGTAGTAAGGAAAAACTTTAAATAGTAACAAATCAAATTCAGAAATGAAACTTTTAATTATTAATGTACATGTTGTGCATACAATTTATCAATATAAGAATGTGTGTTTCACTCACCCATAAATAATATGTAAACATTAAGGCAAATATAGCTATTCCTTCATTATCATAACTTCCTGCTACAGAACGACTGATATAGCCTGGCACTACAAAAGTAAATAAACAACTAACTATTGCTCTAAGTTGACAGTCCATTTAAGAATCATACAAAATCTTATTCATGAGTTGGGATGCCTTTAAATTTATTTTCTTTTGGGAAAATATTATTTTATTTCAATGGGATATAAATATATATTGAAATGAATATAGTTTCCCATATAAACCCTTACCAGGTGAGATGCAAAATTTATATAGAATGCGATGTAAACTTGTACTAAGGTAGACAATTCCCTTAATCAAGTTTATTCTCTTCTTTATAACATGTGATTTCAATGACACTGTGTTAACTAATTTATTTCCATGACTACACATGTACATCCTAATTATCCGTATGCAAAAAAAGGCCACCAGCAGAGTTTTTTTTTAATGTCTTTAGTTACAGTACTATATCATAAAACATCATACTTAAACCTTTTCATTGAGAGTTTTGACCCAAAAGAAGAATGCCTAGTTGAGTACAAACCTATAGCTATAAAGCATGCAGCAAAAAGCCCTGCTCCTTTACTCCATATTTCTTTGGTGAAAAAGTAAGTGGCCAGTGCTGTTAAACCACTGTAAATAAACAAATTTATATTAGTCATTCCATTCAATAAATATTGATTTTGTTTATATTTTTCATTCCTTTTATGGTACCAATTTTGAGGAAAAATTGTATTTTTCATGGATATTTGATTTTGTGGTTTTGCAAGAATACAAGTCTATGGAACATTGTGCAATATCTATACTTCCTTGAACATTTAAAATAAACCAAAAAAATCCACAAAATTTAATATTCTGTGAACAATAATGACCACAGTAGTTGACTAAACAATCTTATTATTTTCAATCATTAAATATATGTCTGTTCTGTCTCAAATTCTTTTTTTTTATTAATATGAATCTGGTTATTAGCCTTTAGTGATACCAGGATTAAGTTTGATGCACAAATTGATGCTTCAACTCAACAAAAACATGTAACCCTAACCCTAACCCTAACCCTAACCCACACACTAACCTGAATATTGGTGCTAAAAATACACATATATCTCTAATGTGAACTGGTATATTGAGGTGACTTAGGACCCAGTGAATAGTTCCTGATGTCACCATCAACCCAGGGTACACCTACAATAAATATATACATTCAATTCACAGTAAACTTTCAACATGTACAATAAATATACATTTCATGCGACATATTTATTTTGTTTTTGTACTTTATAATGAGATTGTAAAGCAGATTATGACATTTTTTGGATTAGCAAAAGTCTACATGCAAGACAATAGAAAATTTGGATATTGTTGAACACCTTAACTCTTTCACTGATTGCTGCCTAGACAGAAGCTACTCTGAGACGATGGCTTCCCTGGCTACATTTGTACTTTTACTCAAGTGGGAGATCTTCATAATAAATGTCAATAAAAACTTGTTTGTAGTTATTTGTGTATTTATTTCTTTTACTAACACCATGTTCACAGTTTTGTTCATGTTTTGATTTTTTTCTTCATAAAATATTCAAATTTTCAAATTTTCAGGATTTTCTAGGTGAAATTCTCAAAGTTCTGCTTATTGACCCCAAATCGTAATTTTTTAACCCAAAACGGCAAAATTTAGAAAAATTTTATGAGGCTGTACAAATTCCTCACACTGAACGATGTCCATTCCGAGTGTTTTGTACATAAAAAAACATTTTAAGTCAAAAAGTATACTAGTTTGGCTTCAATTCTTCCATATTCTTTCAAAAAAAATGTTCCCTCATTTCAAATTGTCGTAAATTCCGTAAATTTCCTCTGATTTTAACACGGTAATCAACAAACGGAAGCGCCATGTTTACACTTTCATCCTGGTATTCATCAAAGAAAGATAACTTATGTTTGCACTGTTTTGAGCGGGAATCATAAAAGAGGTATTCCTATCCCGGTAAAACGGGACTCATTGTCAGCTGTCTGAAGCCTGAATCCTGGTAAACCGGGACTCTTTGGCAAAAAGGTTAATCTATGTTTCATCATTATCCAGGAAAATAAGTAATACACGGATAAAAAATTGTTGTAAAAAATGTATAATATTTCTACTCACAGTACCCCCTACAATCCTCCCTAGAGGATACCATGCTCTGTCATCAAACCAATTTAGAAAATTATAAAATCCATTTTCTACCATATAATGTGTTGACCTGTAGTTAAACCTACAAAATAAACAAGAATTCATTAGCAACAGTTACATAAATAAGAAATTCTTGTTTGATTTGAATATCTAAGAAGAGGCTGTCACAACAACAGCAAACTGGATTTATTAAATTTATTTGTGTCCTGGCAATATCACAAGAACCATTACTGATGAATGATGAAAGTGAAAATCGTCAAAATAAAATTTGACCTCTATTTTGTCATCAGTATCAACATATTAAAATTTGAAAAGCTTAGATCAAATGGTTCATGAGTAAATGCAACAACGTGAATGGAAACGCCATTTTACGATCTTTCAAGAACAATAACTCCTAAACAGAAAAAGTCAAAATCGTCATTATTGTATTTGACCTCCATTTTTTTATCAGTAACAACATATTAAAATTTGAGAAGCTTTGGTAAAACAGTTAATGCGTAAATACACTGACACGACTGGAAACACCATTTTTCAATCTTTCAAGAACCATAACTCCTGAACGATAAAAGTCAAAATCACCATTATTGAACTTGACTTTCATTTAGTTGTCAGTAACAACATATTAAAATTTTAAAAGCTTTGGTTGAATGGTTCATGAGTTAATGCACGGACAACATTTGATTGCTGCCCGCCTGACGGACCGTGGTTCAACTGAAAATATATAATTTATAAACAGATAAATAGTGTCTCTCAACACTCTCATCTTTCAAAATATTTAAAATTATAAAACAGGGCTGAGAAGTCATGAGGACAAATATTCAGGAAAAAACTAACATTTTGGGACTATTATACATGTAGTTCTCTATATATGAGGTATGGGTTTTGTTCATTTTTGAAGGCTGTACAGTTACATCATTTTGTCTTTGGTGGAAATTACTCATTGGTAATGATACTACATTTTCTTATTTACAATTTCAACTAATTTTTTTTATAATGGTAGTTGTAAACATAAAATTCAATCAGATCTAGATTAAGTTATTCCATACTGATACTAAGTGAAGTTGGACAAAGTCACCCCCTCCCCCCTTTTGGAGGGACCTTTGAATCTTTTTAGAACTTTGAAAATGGGTACTATGTATTGTAGCACCTTTCATGTGGTGTTTTAATTAGTCATATGGTAAAATACAATTATATACCAAAGACAGAATTGATTTGCCTGGGGTCATAAAGGTTGACAAGTGTATTGTATAAACCTCAACATTTGTAGCCTCACTAGCCTGAGGGTCAACACAGATAAATAACATTTATGCTTCCTGATTGACACTGATCATGACCATCTTTATATAGGGATCTACAGTCAATGCAAGGTGGTATGGTATGGCTAATTATCATGCTGTTGGTTTTGACTTGAGTAAACCAAAATTTATAATTTCATATATATTTAATATCAAATATATTAAATAACAACCCATACATGCCATATATATACTACCTGAGAATCAATCATATTTACTTCCTAGCATATATTTTGTTTAGAATATCTGCAAACCATGTAAACAGGAATTGTTAGCTTGGTTAGTGACAATATTTGTACTGTAGAAAGGAGTAGGTCCAGTAACACCCCTTTTTGGCTTCAAAATATAGCAGTTTTACAAAATTGTTGAAATATAGTCTTTTGGTTACCTATTAAAAAGCAGAATGCTTCCACTACATAAATATGGTCTGTTTTTGACTATACAATGCACATATATTGGGTACTAGCATCATTAAGTCATGTGAAATTACCGAAATCTTCACAAATTTAGTTAAATTTTAGTCAGTTTCCGTTTTTTAAATAAGTTTGGATTTTAGACGGTTTTAGTTTTTAAACTTTGGATCAGAGTAGGTTAAGAGGTCCAACAGGTTGATTCTGTTGCAACCTGGTTGAATGGACAAGTTAGACAAAAAGGATAATCTAGAAGTTTGACATGTCAAACATATTCTGCATTACTTGAAATGCTCAACACAGAATCCATGACAAGTCGCCCCACACCTAATCGCCCCACTTTTTCACCAACTCACCCCACTTTAAAAAAAACGCCCCAACCTGGATTACCAAATCGCCCCACTTGTGAAATGTGTTAAATCCCGTTAATATTACTCCTGAAAACTCGCCCTACTGAATGGAAAACGATAATATCTAGATAAATATATTATTAACCAGGATGAATGTAGTAATGCCAACTCGCCCCACTTATGGAAAAAGATGTTACCCGTTGTATATAAGTTAAATTCCGTGAATATTACTCCTGCCAACTCGCCCCACTTATGGAAAAGATGTTATCCCGTTTTAAATAAGTTAAATTCCGTGAATATTACTCCTGCCAACTCGCCCCACTTATGGAAAACGATAATATCTAGATAAATATATTATTAACCAGGATAAATTTAGTAAAGCCAACTCGCCCCACTTATGGTAAAAGATGTTATCCCGTTTTATACAAGTTAAAAATTCCGTGAATATTACTCCTGCCAACTCGCCCCACTTATGGAAAAAGATGCTATCCCAATGAAAACCTTATAGAAACTCATATATTATTTATATATTACTAACAAAAACACGACTCACGCTTATGGTAAATGAATGAATAGGCATTCTCTTTGATATTTACTTGAAAGAAACATTTGCCTTTCTCTGATTGCTTGTTGAATTATTCTTCAGAGACAAAAGTAATCAATCTGGTAATTGCTATGATAACAAATTGCTGTTAATTGAAATCCGTTAATTATTATGATATATTGCATTATGATACAATTAACATGTTTCTTTTCAATTGTTATGCAAATAACTAATCTTTAAAAAAAAAAACAGTTATTCTTCAACAATACGAAAATTATTTTTAGAATTATAATCTCAGTATATAAATAATAGTAATTAAATAAATTTTTTTCAAAAATTGGGGCGAGCGAGCGATTTGAAAATTTTAATAAAAAAATATTTAATTTGCAAATTTTTGAGGCGAAGCTTAAAAAGTAAAGGTGAGCGATTATATTTTTTTTTGTAAACATAAAATAGTAGGTTTTGACTATATTAAAACTTGATTTTTCACTTGTACCTTGACATTTCTTTAATTTATGAAATATTTCCCCCCTGTTCAACAAGAAATAATTGAATAATTAAATCTGGTCTATGTATGTGTAACTGACAATGAGACAATTCTCCATCCAAGTTATAATCAGGTTCAGAACAACCCCTTAATGTTATGAATATCCTTTTTATGAGGGGTCATTATATAACTTAAGTTATAATATATTTTTTTTGTAAAAACACTTTAAGTACAAAAGGGCTAATATTTTCCGAAAGAACTATAATATTTGGTATTAAATGGTCAAAACATGTCCACGAATATTGTAGTATTCCTGGACTTTAACCATGTTCACACATTTACTTTAACAGTTTAATATAAATCAAAATAAGTGGACCCATCCCTCTTTTAGAAAAGTTGTTTAAAATATAATGTATTTCTCCTCTTTTTGAGTAAGTTCTAAGTTGTCAAAGGTTTTGTATAGTAGCATTATACAAATCCTTAGTACTTGTATTTCTATTTTCTTTCCTACATCAGTAAACATGGTAAAATGACACCTTCAAAGCCCTTGTCCGAGGGAGGACTGTTCCCAACCTGATACTAACAAACATAGGTCAAAGTACGGCCTTTTACACAGAGCTTTGATCCAGACCAACCAGCAACCTATAAGGGACCACAACTTAGTATTGTACACAATTCGAACAGGAAAACCATCGATCTAATATTTCCAAACGGGAAAATACCAATGAACCACATCAACAAACGATAACGGCTGAACAACAGGTCCCTGAATAAACCAGGACAGGTGCACAAACCTGCAGCGGGTATGACCGTCACCATACATTATAATTGCAGTTGAAGGCAAATCCTTCAGAAGTTCTTTGTACTTTATTTTAACAACGAACATTTTTTTATAGTGAATATAAGTTTGGGGGAAAGAAACCAACGTTTTGTTAGTACTGGTATTTCCGGTTATATATTTATATCGGAGCACTCCCAGGTGAAATAAATTGGTTTCATGCCGAAACAAATATTCTCGCAGATATTTACAGTGTTGTGGGGTACTGATAGGTTTAAACTCGTTATTTAAAGGCTAGACTGTGATTTTATAAACAAATGTTGAGATCTTTTTATAATATTTACAAAAAAACGGTGCGGGAAATGGACATGATTTCATTTCCGGATGCGGGAAGCGGGAATATAATAAAAATAAAAAAAATATGTTTTGAAAAAAATAGGTGCGGGCGGGTCCGTCGAACAAGGAATCAAAATGTGTGGCCTAATCTAAATATTACCGTTTTCCATTAAATGGAGAGTTAGCAGGAGTAATATTAAACAGGATTTAACCAATTTCACATGTGGGGCGATTTTTTTCAAAGTGGGGCGATTTGGTAATCCAGGTTGGGGCGTTTTTTTTAAAAAGTGGGGCGAGTTGGTGAAAAAGGGGGGCTATTATGTGTGGGGCGACTTGTCCTGCTTCCCTTAACACAACAATAGAGATAAATGCCAGACTGAAATGTTTACAATACATTATTTTACTAAAACAAGTTCTAATAATGACATCATTCATTGTCATTGGAAAATTAGACATGAAAATATTTTCTTTGTGACCTCATTTTTTTAATGGAAATAGCAACAGTTGATTTGATTTGATTTTTGGTGTTTTAATGCCACTTTTAAGCACCGCATTTAGGCTATTTATTTGGGGCCAGTTTTAATTTTTATACCACTGACCTTCTATAGGAAAACTGACAATTCTAGTCAATAAAGATTTGATTTGAGTGCACCCTTATGAGCAGGGTTCAAACTCACAACCCCAGTGTTGACTGGCTAGTGATAACATCATAACAGTAGTACATGTAACTACTGAAGAACACTCGGCCACCAAGGCTCCAAGCACCAGTTGAAGGATGGCAGTGTCTGCGCATACCCGCATGCGGGTACGAATAGTCAAATATATACGAAAATAATTTATTATCGATAATATGGGAATTTCGTGTAAAACGAGTGAAGAATATGAAAAAATAATATTTTCAAATTGTATTTATCAAATAATGATACATTCTAAACATTGCAAAATTAAATGCACAATGATGGAACTGCATGTACAGTCCCTGTAAAGAAAAAAAGTAAAAGAAAACTAAAGATTGAGTTTATAAAAATTAAAGAAGCAAGTAATAATATCAATTTTAAGTAATTATAAAAGATTCATGCAACTAATTAAGATTTAGAACAAATTTTACATATCAAATATGATTGTTTTGGCACAGATTTCAACCCGGCTGCACATTTCAAATGTTGCCAACCTACATTCATGTTTCATTATGCATTATTACTTGCTTCTTTAAATTTTAATTTTTATAAACTCAAGCTTTAATCTTAGTAGTTTTATTTATTTTTAAATTTTAGTTTCTGTTTTACATTTTACTAAAAGATTATTTTAGAATATCTTGATTTATAAAAAACATATTCTTTAAATTTGCATTAAAATTTTGTAATAGTATTAATTTCTATCATATTTTTTTCTTTTACAGGGACTGTACAGTTTAATTTTCCATCATTGTGCATTTAATTTTGCAATGTTTATTATGTATCATATTTTAATAAATACAATTTGAAAATATCATTTTCATACTCTTCACTCGTTCTACGCGATATCCCCATATTATCGATAATTTCCGTAGATATTCACGTTTTAAGCCCGATTCCGATGGCATTTCATTAGAAAACCGGATGTGGTCACGCGCAGCCTAGAACGGCAATTTGACTATTCTTACCTGCATGCGGGTACGCGCAGACACTGCCTTGAAGGATCATGTATACCAAATATAGATTAGTGCTTTTAGAACCTGCTTAACAGACATTATCACAAAACTGTAATGGTGACAAGATTTCAGTGATGAGGCCAAAAAAACCCTGTCTAGCAGACATGAATGTAGTCCAAATAATTAGGTCTTATGACGTCTTGAAAGGCTATAATATTTATTTTCCTTGACGCCTTTAACCTTACATCGCAGGAAGGGGTTAAGCAAAAATTTAAAATAGCCTTCCAAGACATCATAAATTAATTAATTGGACTAACTTCAATGTGCACAATGAGACATCTGATTTTTATTAAATTTTATTTGGAACATTTAATTGACATACTTTTGTAAAAACCAGAGGGATTTCATAATTTCTACAGGCAATTTTACTTTACGTGACCTATACACATTATAGATTGCAAATCAAAAGAGCAACGTCTATAAATAATTAGCATATGTGTGTGATAATTATGCTGTTGGCACATGCAGGAAACCGCAAAACGGTCACTTACCAAGGATCAAACTCGTGAATTATACTTTCGAAGCGAATGACAGCAAATAAACGTGAGCTAAAAGCCACAACATAAGTTAAAGTCAAAATAACAAATGTCAATAAGCTTTGTAAACCGCCGGGATTCCACATTGAAGATCTGATCTCTGTTTTCACACCGGCGTCCGCCATGTTGATTTATGCTAGCTTCCGCCACGTTATTTTGGTCAGCCAATCACACTATGGCATGTGCCATTTACACAGTGTGTCATGCAATAGTCGACAAAACGATTTTCGCCGGTAGAAGAAAAAGAAAAAGAAATGTATGAAGGCTCTAATTATTTTAGATTTTAACTTTTATAAATCTAAAGTATATATTTAAATACTGAAATAGCAAATAAGTCTTACTAAAATGTTCTAGATTTTAACTGTTAAAGTTTTCAAGTAATATAACACCGAAATCGTAAATATATGGTGTGTACTGTCTGCATGGGATGCCAAGCTAACTAGTACACTCTATAATATCTTCAAATCAAGAGCAATATCCAATATAGTCTGTACAGTCTGCATGGGATGCCAAGCTAACTTGTATCAGTCTATCAAGAAGTGCGTGATTTATACTTTTAACGATAGCCTTGGCAGGGCACTTATAGTTTTATTAAATAAGCTGTAAATTACATTTTTATCATAATCTGAGACTACTATAGTAGTCTCAGTCATAATATAGTGGTGAACGCTATTGCCGCAATTGTTCTGTGTACATTTCTTATCGTGATATTGTATTTGCAACTTGTGCTGTGTACATTTTTATTGTGATACAAGTGGTGAACATTAGCTGCATACATTTTTACCGTGATATCGTGTTGATTCTTATTACCGCAATACACCTTATCGCTATTTGTCCGCCATTACTGGATATCACACAGGTTCCCGTAAAAATATGACGTCATATAACAGAATAGCTGACGCCACAATGAAAAAGTGATTGTTGTTTGCGTCAAAAGTTCAAGCGGCAGGGTCAGCCGGGAATAGCGATAAGGTGTATTGTGATGTGTACATAATATTTTTAACTTATTATCGTCGTAATATTTTAAGACTTTTAAAATATTTCTTTTAATTCGCATTCAAAAGATTTTATAATTGTCGTACATATTTTTAATGTAAATATAAAGATATCCGCAATCTCGGTGTGTAAATTAAATTGCTCATCCGATAAGTGGAGTGCTCCGATTAAACGGAGGTGAATACCTGTACAGAACAGAACAGTGACTAGAACACAACAGACAACATTACAATCGAGATTTTTTTCAAATGACAATAAACAACATAAAACAAAATGAAAATAGAAATAGAAATAGAAATAGAAATAGAAATAGAAAAAGAAATAGAAATAGAAAAGAAATAGAAATAGAAATAGAAATAGAAATAGAAATAGAAATAGAAATGTTGAAGCTAGCATTTGTTCCACTATAATCATGACATATACTCCGCGCATGCAACACTTCGTAGTCTTCAATATAAACGAAGCTGTCACTGTATGTCAGAAGAAAATAGAAATAAAAATAAAAATAAAAAAATAAAAATAAAAATAAAAATAAAAATAAAAATAAAAATAAAAATAAAAATAAAAGTAAAAATAAAGATAATAATAAAAATAAAAATAGAAATTGAAATAGAAATAAGATAGAAATAGAAATTAGACAGAAATAGAAATAAGATAGAAATAGAAATAAGATAGAAATAGATATAAGATAGAAATTGACAGTACAAATTAAGTACTTTGATATATTCCAGGGGCGGATCCAGCCAATGATAATGTATTCGATCAACTAAGCAATCAACAAGTGCAGTAACCGATGTAACTTTTATAAAGGAAGCTAGAGGGTGAAACAATACATTGAATTACAATTAAATATTTCATATAAAATCAGCTGTATTCCATGCTGTTATATTATTTGTATCTATCGTCAATGAATGAACCCAACCTTTAAAAGGGTGATTGGAAAATCATGAATAAACGGCCGAAAGTTGAAATGTGAAAACTTGATATGTCTTTGTCTTTTCAAAAAAGAAACAGATGTATAAATTCAGGACACACTAGAACAATATGATTACTAGTATTCAAGTCGTGAAAAAAGTGCATTATATCTGAGACGCACTTCTGTGCCACATATGAAATCATCCATATACAAATGAATGCTACATCCCTAAGTATACATAGGAATTATTATCAGTATTTCAGTGCACTATCGTTAAAAAAAATATTGCCGCTACATAAACAGTACTTTGAGAAAACATCACTAATCAGTACATTAAATTCCGATATATATAAACAGTACTTTTAAGAAACATCACTAATCAGTACATTTATTTATATATCAATTTTAGTAATGTTGAGAAAAATACAGAAAATATCGGTCATTTTTCAGTACTGAAAATTTCAGTCATTTTTCAGTACTGAAAATTTCAGTCACTTTTCAGTACTGAAAATTACTGAAATTTTCAGTACTATAAAAAACTTTTTCTCAATATTACTAAAAATGATGTATAAAATAATGTACTGAAAATGTATGGGTAAGAAATGTACTAAATATATAGCGGCATTTAATGTACTGATTAGTAATGTTTCCTAACAGTACTGTTTATATAGCTGCATTTAACGTTGGCACTCACACCACATCTTCCTATATCTATGTAAAGTTTAGGCAAATTGTTAGTAGTGTATGTTAGTTAACTTTAGTCGTACAAGTGAGAAGTTTAGCGTTATAAAACTCGGTTCAATCCACCATTTTCTTCATAAGAAAATGCCTGTATTAAGTCAGGATTATGACAGTTCTTATCCATTCATTTGGTGTGTTTTCGCTTTTGAGTTTGCCATTTGATTAGGGACTTTCCGTTTAGAATTTTCCTCGAAGTTCTGTATTTTTAGTAATTTTACTTTTTAGTTTAATTTTATCTTTACAGGTGTCAATTATTTTTGAGTAACCTCCCTTTTGACTAAATAGTTATCAAAGGTACCAGGATTATAATTTAGTACGCCAGACGCGCGTTTCGTCTATATAAGACTCATCAGTGACGCTCATATCAAAATATTTATAAAGCCAAACAAATAAAAAGTTGAAAATCATTGAAGAACCAAAATTCCAAAAAAATTTGTGCCAAATACGGCCAAGGTAATCTATGCCTGGGATAAGAAAATCCTTAGTTTTTCGAAAAATTCAAAATTTTGTACACAGGAAATTTATAAAATGACCGCATTATTGATATTGATGTCAACACCGAAGTGTTGACTACTGGGCTGGTGATACCCTCGGGGACAAAACGTCCACCAGCAGTGGCATCGACCCAGTGGTGCAAATAGTTATCAAAGGTACCAGGATTATAATTTAGTACGCCAGACGCACGTTTCGTCTACACAAGACTCATCAGTGACGCTCATATCAAAATATTTATAAAGCCAAACAAGTAAAAAGTTGAAGAGCATTGAAAAACCAAAATTCCAAAAAAATTGTGCCAAATACGGCCAAGGTAATCTATGCCTGGGATGTTTTTCGAAAAATTCAAAATTTTGAACACAGGAAATTTATAAAAATGACAACATTATAGATATTCATGTCAACACCGAAGTGTTGACCACTGGGCTGGTGATACCCTCGGTGACGAAACGTCCACCAGCAGTAGCATCGACCCAGTGATGTAAATAGTTATCAAAGGTACAATGATTATAATTTTGTACGCCAGACGCGCGTTTCGTCTACATAAGACTAAACAATGTGCATGCTAGGAGATAAAAAATAAGAGGTAGATAATATTTATCTGGTTTTAAGTAGATATCCTCATAATTATATTTGAAATCGGGCACTTAACATGGATGATTTTAAAAAAAAATAATATAATCCCTTCTGTATTAAAGAGCATGTTTTTAGATCTTATTCCTGGAGGTTTAGAATATAGATACAATAGAAAACATTAAATATCCTAAGTAGCAAAAAATAACTTTAACGAATAAGAACAAAATGTAGTGTTATGCAATCGTACACAAATCAATACCCATGATGATATTACCCTCTGAGCGTAAAGATTTGGGAAACATAAAAAAGTACAATAAAAAATTATAGATAAGAGGTGGTAATTAAAGATTTTTTTTAAAGAAAGATGATAATCTACAATGTTACGGTATTAATGTTACGACACCAAGACGCACATTTCGACAATCTTGCTCTCTTCAGCGGAGCTTGAGGCCAAAATATTTGAAAACCAAAAACTTTGTTCGAACATTGAAGAGCTGGTAAAACCAAATGGACTAAAAGATAAATCCAAATTCGGACAAATTTCACCTGAAATCATTTCAGTGGCGTTAAAGGCTCTATGGATACAAAATGCCTTGGTCCTTTTGCTGATGTGACGGAAATCATGATACATTCTACATTTATAAGCAGTAAATAATAAATATGAATATGATTTTTTTCACAGAGAGTAAATTAAAACAGCTGTTATCATGTTAAAATCTAGTTCGACTGTCCACACAACTGGATGAAGCCATAAAAGTTGTTTTGTCAGAAAATCTACCTTTTAGGAGCAATGATTTTTTTCCTCATTCACTCCAAATGACGTAATTTGTTATAATTATATGTAAACTAACATCAGATATATGATACATAAAAGTAGACAGCTTTATCAGCAACACACGGGTACAACATTAATGACCTTAATTGTTTATACTAGTATCTAATAATCAGGGTCATCAATGACAATATGATATTATACATAATGAATTAGTAAATATATTAATAAAGCTACTCATCTGGACACAAACAAAAATGGATCTTTTAATAAGCCTCGTAACTTTGTATTGTTTTGGATATAGTGAAAGCATAGCAGAGACAACAAAATATTTAAATAGTTGTTCAGATGTCGGTGGAAAGAATTCATTTTTCACGATTGATGAAAATACAGAAGTAGGTTACGTTATGTATAACATCAGCAATATTGACAACTCTTTGTTTTATGTTAGTCCTGGCGCACCTGTATCTACGACTATTAATAATAGTTTTGGGCTTATTCAGCTGATTGAATCACTTGATTATGAAAATCATACACTATATTCATATAGCCTTGTGTGTAAATATAGATATGATATGAGTATAATTGTTCAAAACATTATTGAAGGGAGATTATCATTCGAAAAATCAACATACACGGCGTCTACATTAAGCATCAAAACCGTTGGATCAGTAGTCATTTCCAGTATTAGGATCCTATACACAGATGCAGATACAAGTGACATTAGATTTAATATGACACAATCGGAATTTTTCTTATCATACATCAGACCAGGTATATTCCAATTACAACAAAGGAAACGTTTGGTAAATTCTGTGTACAAGTTTCACATTACTGTATACCTAGAAGGCTTTCCGGAAAACAACGACACAGCGTCAATTGTTATCAACGTTATCGACAACGATCTGTCGAATGTTTCTGGAAGCTGCAAGGAAGCAATTTATATAGATCTTACTATCGTATTTGCAATCTCAACAGGACTTCTCCTACTTCTACATGCAGTTGAAATCCGATGGCTATATCGGCTATATCAAGTAAAACGTTCAAAGAAAACTAACAAATTTACTACAAAACAAATCTTTGTGTAATAACAAATTTTATCTCTACACATCATACTTTGATTGTATGTAATAACAAAATGTCACCCCCAAACAAAAACAACAAAAAAACCGAACAACATACGTTTGCTTGTATTGCTTACGATTAAAATTAGTCATATTAAATGACAGGCTGGTTTTGTTTAATATGTATGTTTAAAAGAAGAATCAGATAAACATCAGAGCGTCTATCAATGTTATCATGTAAAGTGTTAAAAATGCTTTTGTTAAAAATGACATCTATACAGAAACCATCTCAAATGTATATATAATATTATGCTAGACAAGATTGAATATTTAAAGTAACAAATTATAACAATTTCACAACTAGAAAAAGAAGAGAGAAAGAGGGACGAAAGATACCAAAGGGACAGTCAAACTCATAAATCTAAAAACAAACTGACAACACCATGGCTAAAATTGAAAAAGACAAACAGAAAAACAACAGCACACATGACAAAACATAGAAAACTAAAGAATAAACAACACGAACCCCTCCAAAAACTAGGGGTGATCTCAGGTGCTCCGGAAGGGTGAGCAGATCCTGCTCCACATGTGGCACCCGTCGTGTTGCTTATGAGATTACAAATCCGGTAAATAGTCTAATTCGGTAGGTCACATTCATGAACGGGAAGGGGATTGTAGTTACGACGTAAGGAACATATCCAATATCCTTTGTGAAACGGTTATTCCATAACGGTCAACCAACTCGTGATGGCGTCCGTAAAATTTACGAAGGGATGATTTCAACTTCACCATTTGGAACTCCTTGTTTAATAGCTTCCTTGTAAGCAGCAACCCTCTATCAAGAAAATCATGATAGGAAATGCAAGCACGGGAATATCGTATCAATTGGGAGATACATACCCCGTATGCAGGTGCTGCTGGAATGTTGCTACTTAGAAATGGAAAGTTCAAAATTGGAAAGCTGAAATCATCTCTTTTGTCGTAAAGTTTTGTTTTCAACCGACCCTCATTGTCAATTTCTAGATGTAAGTCAAGATATGAAGCCGACTTAACTGTATCTGTAGTATTCTTGAAGAAACTGATGCTAAAGTTTAAATGTAATGTGTAAAATTATATCAAATATGTAAATTGTAATTCGATATCTATTTTTCTCAATGAATATTATACTTTGTTAGTAGTGTTAAACCAACAGACAGTAACTTTCAAATATAAGTGTCAGATAAATAACGAAGTGATTTAATAAAAACCTTGCAATAAGTTCACTAAAACATTTGCAATTGTATTAGTTCTTTGGAATCCAATGCGAATGAACAGACATCAATTGTTAAACTTGCATCTAATTCTTCCAACAAACTCATCCAATATAATATGCGTATTCATCGGACGCCCGTTTCATCACCAGTAGCTATTGATTCAAAACAGTGTGTAGACCAAATCAAATCCGACAAGTGCCACATATGGAGCAGGCCATGTTCACCTTGATGTCATCTCAGTTATCCGACAAGTGCCACCTATGGAGCAGGCCATGTTCGCCTTGATGTTATCTCAGTTATCCGACAAGTGCCACGTATGGAGCAGGCCATGTTCACCTTGACCAAATCAAATCCGACAAGTGCCACATATGGAGCAGGCCATGTTCACCTTGATGTCATCTCAGTTATCCGACAAGTGCCACATATGGAGCAGGCCATGTTCACCTTGATGTCATCTCAGTTATCCGACAAGTGCCACATATGGAGCAGGCCATGTTCACCTTGATGTCATCTCAGTTATCCGACAAGTGCCACATATGGAGCAGGCCATGTTCACCTTGATGTCATCTCAGTTATCCGACAAGTGCCACATATGGAGCAGGCCATGTTCACCTTGATGTCATCTCAGTTATCCGACAAGTGCCACATATGGAGCAGGCCATGTTCACCTTGATGTCATCTCAGTTATCCGACAAGTGCCACATATGGAGCAGGCCATGTTCACCTTGATGTCATCTCAGTTATCCGACAAGTGCCACATATGGAGCAGGCCATGTTCACCTTGATGTCATCTCAGTTATCCGACAAGTGCCACATATGGAGCAGGCCATGTTCACCTTGATGTCATCTCAGTTATCCGACAAGTGCCACATATGGAGCAGGCCATGTTCGCCTTGATGTCATCTCAGTTATCCGACAAGTGCCACATATGGAGCAGGCCATGTTCACCTTGATGTCATCTCAGTTCCTGATGGGGTTTGATTTGCTACTTCTTCAGATTTCTAAAAAGTAAAACCACAAAAATACTGAACTCAGAGGAAAATCAATTTGGAAAGTCCATAATCACATGGCAAAATCAAAAAACAAAACGCATCAAAAACGAATGGACAAGAACTGTCATATTCCTGACTTGGTACAGGCATTTTCAAATGTAGAAAATGGTTGATTTAACCTGGTTCTATAGCGCTAACCCTCTCTCTAACTGATTTGTTAACCGTCATTTTTTAATATGGCGTTGGCAACTTATATTCGACTTAATGTTTTGGAAATGCTTTTGATAATGTCTGTCTCTCTTTTAAAAATTAATCCCTTAACAATAAATAAATTTCTAAATAACTCGAAGGAAATGGTTAAATTTTATTTAAGTCGACAATAATACCTCAAGAAATTCAATAAATTAACATAACAACGTAGTACCATTTCAATGTATTTTAATGAGGAGCTTGAACTTTCAAATATATTAATTTAAGCATGTTATCTTTTTTAAGTATTTGGAGATGTAAATGCACATAAGCCAGTATTTTGGAAATAGTTTAAATGTAACTTTTGGTATCTTGACTAGTATGAAACACTTGACATACTTGAGAAGGCTACACACACGTATGTGTGGTCATAGTTCAGACATTAACCTCAATGCAAACTACATACTTTACCAGCATTTCAATCAGCCCGATCATTCCATCGTTTATATAACAGTTCGCATTATCAAAAAAATATACCATAGCTGTAATAATCCTAATCTTGCAACGTCTCTCCGTAGACAAAAAGAGGACTATTGGATTAGACAATTGGGAACTGCGACACCATATGGTTGCAATGACAAAATTGATGGTATAGGTATTCATTCTAGTCCTTCGTGTAGCTCGGTGAATGTGATGAATATTTTCAACTCTACTCCTCGACGTAGACGCAGTCATAGTTATTGTCATTATACATCATCTACTTTGCACGATGTCTCTAATAATGACTTGCTGCAATTTATACACAAGCCGTTAGGTATTCATCACATTCGCACGCAATTTTATTCATTTCACCTTTCAAAACTTCTCTGTTCAATTTATGCTTGGAAACCACTGTTACAAACCTGTTAATTAAACCAAGAGTTCCAAATAGTGAAGTTGAAAACATCACTTTGTTCATTTTACGGACGCCATCACGTTATGGAATAACCGTTTCTTAAATGATATCAGATATGTTCCTTACGTCGTAACTACAATCCCCTACCCTTTAATGAGTGTGACCTACCAAATTAAACTATTTACCGCATTTGTAATTACATAAATAAAGGCAACAGGAGTATACCGCTATTCAAACTCATAAATCTATGGACAAAAAACAAAATCGGGGTAACAAACTAAAACCGAGGGAAACGCATTAAATATAAGAGGAGAACATCGACAGAACACCAAAATGTAACACACACAGAAACGGACCAAGCATCAGACAAAATCCCACGAGAATAATACATATAACTTCAAAACCAAATACAGTGAAACCTGTCCAAACCGAACTCCTACGGGACTTTGCGTTTTGTTCGGTTTTCACAGGTGTTCGGATTGAAGAGGTAAACGGAAGTCGACACCAAAATAATTTTGGCACTTACTGACAAGGCACGATAGGTGAAACAAAAGACGACAATTTATTTTCATGATGATTTAGATGTTAATGTAAAAATCTAGATAGATGAAGATAGACGTATATTCCTTTTTTGATATAAATCAAACGCCGCTCCGTCAATCACAATCCTCGTTGTGTAAAGGTATAAATCGTTCAATAATGTCCGACGTGGAGCGAATTTGCTTTTTATAATTATTTTTTAATCCGTTAATTCAGTGACCAATTCAGATTCTTAGTCACTGTCAAAAGACGATTCCGTTGTTGAATCGATATCGTCATTTTCAATAATCTGAACACACGAGTCCTTGGACTAAACTGGTCACCCACTGATCGATACCTTGACACAAGATAAGAGCGAAACAACAACAGGGGTCCAGTTTATTCTCGGACTTTATCGTTGACAAATAGATAACGGAGGAGGAGCATGAATTATATAAATAGGGCATCAAAAGGGAATCCGGCATCCCGTAAATATAATTAGAAAGTCTTGCACGACTTCTTAATCCAGCGAAACGCTTTAAAACTATTGTTTAATTAAACAGTTTAGATACTAAATGACAGTTACCAATTTATGACCGTAAATATTTGAGTAACGAGCATTTAATTGATCTAAGGAAAATATCCATTCTTGTCCTTTTCGGCGATAGGGCAGCTGACCAATTTAACGTTTCTTTACAAACAAATCATTTGATCACTGAATACAAAGACACAAACATGCTAATTAACTGATTAGTTTGTAATAACAACTCACCAGTTCATTAAACCTCAATTACCCTCGGGGATACCCTGTCATCCTGTGTTTGTTTAATTAAATCATGCAAATAATTAAAAATACTTTTTTGTTTTGATTGCTATCAATCGATTTTGACAGGTAATTTTTAGATACATACTTACTAACGAGCCTTCAAAAAACGTTCGGAATTCTGTGTTGACAGGGTTCGGTTTTTTGAGGTTAGATTAACGTTAATTGAAGGGAAATTTTGCGGGACTTTGAAAATTGTTCGGTTTAAACTGAAATTCGGTTTTATCAGGGTTCGGTTACCCAGGTTTCACTGTACATGAATTTTGGATAGACAAGTACCGTGACACGTTTTATCGCAATGCGAATTTACACTGAAAAATAAGAGAAAACAAACGACGCAACGTTAAAATGTATCACACGCAGAAACGAACAATAATATAACAATTGCCAAATTACTGACTTGATACAGGACATTTAAAAAAAAATAAAAATGGTGGGTTGAACCTGGTTTTGTGGCATGCCAAACCTCGCACTTTAATGGCAATGTTAAATATAACATTGAAATTACAACATAATATTACAGGACTACAATACAAATAAATTGGAGAACGTATTATACATAAGCAACACGACGGGTGCTACACGAGGAGCAGGATCTGCTTACCCTTTCGGAGTACCTGAGATTCCCCTAGTTTTTGGTGGGGTTAGTGCTGTTTATTCTTTAGTTTTCTATGCTGTGTCATGTGTACTATTGTTTGTCTGTTTGTCTTTTTTATTTTTAGCCATGGCGTTGTCAGTTTATTTTCGATTTATGAGTCTGACTATCCCTCTTGTATCTTGCGTCCCTCTCTTTGACATCGACGAATCAAATGTCATTCCTATTGGTGCTCATATTTTATTTGTTGCAATGATTTATGTCTTCTTAACTGCTTTATGAGATTGATATAATGCAAAATACAGTGGCTCAAATTTTAACATAAATTTCCAATTTACAATCAACGTATTTGTACTCAATCATACATTTAAATTACAATTCCTCCAGGATAGACTACGATTTTGTATGTACTTCTTGCACCGTGTTTTTTTTCAAACTTTCAAGTATCTTTAATGTTTTTGCATTACAAACTTTTATACTACAGTTGAGGGTTAATCTAGAGTCTTACACAACAAAAACAGGTAGGGCGATATGTGTTTACGAATAAAATGCTTGATAGAAATATTATAGAATAGTATGATGACGTCCGTATTATAACCAATTGTTTTACGTTTATCTTATTTGCATTTTGCCTCAAGAAACCTTCCTTGAATTGATGATATTACATCAAAATTTTGATAAAATTATGCCCTGATTTTAAGGTCACTATATTGATTAATATATGGTGCATCAAATTAAGTGTTTCCGTTATGTATAAGTTGTTGTTTTGGATAACATATTTATAAAGGTTACAATAACAAATTAAGATACCGAAATGATTATGTCAAAAGGACAATAAAACATAAAAGTTGCATTCCAATGTAAGTTAAAGTCCAGGTATGAAATATATCACATTAACGTATAATTATTCCGGATACACGGCATTTGACACATTTTTCTGAAATAAACCAGATGACATTTATATAGAAAAAACATAACATGGAGTGAAAAATACATGTATTCCGGAAAAACCAAAAGCGATGACTAAATCAATTCATTTCACCAGGAACGCGCCCAGCAGAATATTTTAGCTAAAGATGAAGAACAACAGACATATTTGAAGAGCTTTATGACTAAAAAAAACCTTATCATAGTCCAATTCCATTTAAATTCAGCTTTGCCTGAGGCAGTTAAAACCTTCGTTTCTTAATCATGACGCTATTTGAAAACTGAATAAAAAAGATCAGACAATACACACTATCACTAAAATAGAGAATAATGTTAGGTGCTTCTAAAGAGAAAAGAAATGTATGCGTCGTATATAAACTCATCATAGATACCAGGATTAAAAAAAAAAAGTTTTATATTTACGCCAGACGCGCGTTTCGTCTACTAAAGACTCATCAGTGACGCTCGAATAACAAAAAGTTTAAAAGGCCAAATAAAGTATGAAGTCGAAAAGCCTTTGAACAAATTCAAAGTTTTGTTAACAGTTAATTAATATCTATTAACACAAAGATAACAGAAGTTCTGACTACTGGGCTTGTGATACCCTCTGGGAAATATCTCTACAGCAGCTTATGCTACAACCATTGTCGTGCTCCAAGAAATCAAGTTTAAAGTTCAAACTTTCCAAAGTATCACAAATAAAGAAAATCTTGTACATTTTGTTCAAACAACAGTTACAAACGGATAATTTAGTGATAACAACTCAATATTTGATGATTCAGGCGAGTTCAGAAATTCAAGAAATACATTTCAGTAAATGTACATGCTTAAAAAATTAAGTGATTAACATGATCTTATGCATTTGTAAAACACATTATTTTGTGGTCATATACCTCTTGAACTATTTCAGTTCTTATATAATTTTGGCTTTAAGATATTTTAAGATATTTGGCTTTGAGAGTTTCCGATAAATTTTAATCCAGAAAAAATCTTCGGACATGGCATTTATATATATTTTTTTCTCTCCATCTTTACATCGATACTGCTGCTGACGGTCGATAGATAGGTCTACGAGGGTATCATCAGCCCGTTCTGACATAGATATTACTAATACTTTTTATTAAAAAAATTATCTGTTTATATATTTAAAAGTGAGGTCTAAACTCATGCAGGTAAAGTTGGCCTTAGATGAATTTTGCTATAATTTTTAGATCAATATGGGATTAGCTTTTCAACTATTCGTATACATCTTCTGCCTGCAAATATTTGATTTTGAATGTTTCCGCTGAATGAGGATCCAGCTTATGACTCGTAAAATTTGTAAAGTGTTGTTTTCTTTTTTTTCAAATAACTAGTATTATTGTATTCCCAAGTATCTATTCCATTTAATTAAAATTGTTAACTTATTATAAGCTTTAAACCCAATATAGTCGATAACGTTTTGCTCTTAAAATATTCATATTAAAAAAAATATAGTATGTTAATACAAATACTCATCATTTGTTTGGAAATATTTAAGAAATACCTTGTACCTTGGGAAACAGAAAATAAGAATTTTACAATTTAAAATCTTTAAGGTTCCTGTCGACACCTATTAAATCTTTTCATCTTCTTAATGTTAAACCCTGTGGCAAACGAATTTTGTTGATTGTTAACAAAATAATAATGAGATTTTCTCGTATTATTCTACAACATTATGTAGTAGTTTTAATTTTTAAATCACTATGATGCATTAGCTCAAACATATTTAACATCTCTTTTCTAACAATATACATGAATTTCAATTAAATAATGACACTAACTGCAATTTAATTAAATTCTTCAAAAATGTAAATGTTATTTTTGACAAATACAACTAAAAATATCATATGTTTCTTTTTATGACTCAAACAAATATTTTATTTTATCAGGAATAACTAAACAAACATATTTTTTTTCGAAGTTTTACATCATGATCACATGATGATTGAAATCCCGTTCCTGAACTGTGAAACCTGCATTTACAAAATAGACTAATTTATATTGAAATGATTTTCTGTATCTTTTCCAAATATTTCCTGCTTCCTTGACAATAAAAAGAGAACATAGAAACACATAATAAATGCAGAGACGTTCAGAAAAAGTATTCATATAAAATGATAAATATCTAACTTCAAGGTATTTTCAAAAATTAGTTGAGAAAAACTGACAAATTCAAACAACCAACGAAACAAATGAAAATGTTATTTCAGGACTTGGTGGAGACATTTTCCGGGGAAAAAAAATTATGGGTTAAGAATCATTACTTAAAGATAACTATATATAGTTGGAGTTGTAATTTCCTCACAAAGAACGGTAAAAAATACCAATAATAATAATAAAAAAATTAAGCCACCAATACATTAGAGAAGTTTTTGTTTTTAGTGTTTGAAAGAAAAATATTGTGACTTTTATTGTTTTGAAACTTACACTCACTTTTGGGGGAATAATAGGATGCAGTATAACGTATGATATATGAGAAAAAAATCTGCGTTTTCACAAGTTTTTAATTAATCTAAGGCCTTTAACATACTGTTGATACGTAAACGATCATTCAGTCAGGAATTTAACAGTTTTTTTTATGCCCCATTTATGGACATTATCTTTTCTGGTCTGTGCGTCTGTCTGTTCGTCCGTCCGTTCGTCCCACTTCAGGTTAAAGGTTTTGGTCGAGGTAGTTTTCCATTAAGTTGAAGTCCAATCATCTTGACACTTAGTAAACATGTATCCTATGACATGACCTTTCTAATTTTTATGCCAAATTAGTGATTTTATCCTATTTTCACTGTCCACTGAACATAGAAAAATGATAGTGCGGATGGAGCATTCATGTACTTTTGACACATTCTTGTTTCCATATGTTTCTTTGATTGATATAGTTTGATAGTTGATTAATTGGTGTTTGCTTTACGCCATCTCAGTACAAAAAGGTTAATCGGTCATGAGGTTTTATATTTAACAGATTGGTAAATCCATCATTTCTAATCAACAAGGGCATTACCAGCATTCGACAATAAAATCAAAAAATCAAAAAATTTGAACCAACCATTTTATCAGAAAAATTACACTGGTTATATAGTAGCTTGACAAACAATAATTTTGATCATTGAGAAGCTTAATATTCCCTTAACAACACGACGTAATTAAAACGTTTAGCTGATTTTACAGAGTAATCTCCCTGTAGTGTATCACCTTAAACATAACATAAAAAAAACCACTTTTTTTTCGTGGAAATGATAAAAAGGGTCATCGTGCAGAAAGAATCAACACAACCGATCAGAACAACATATCGCATACTGCTTTAATTTTGATTGATTAGTAATTGGAAGATTTTATATTCTGTTCGATGGTTTATATTCTAGCAACAGAAAACCAATCAAAGCGACATGTCTTGATCGAAATTAGATATATATCAAGAGGTCAATAACCATGCTCTGTTCTGGTCAGATGAGAAACTGAGAAACTGAGACACTGTTATGACCAACGTGTGACGTGTTGATGCCAAAAGGGAAAAAAAACCCGAAATAACCAAACAAATAAACAAGACCAAATTATTGAGAAACAGGAAAGTCACAAAATCGGAAGGAACAATTAATATTGCGATACCTGAACGTATTCATTTATCTTAACAACAGTGTATCATTGTCTGCTACATGTGCCATGCATATAACTCGTATTAGATGACAAAATAAATGCAGATTCAACAAAGAAATATACCAGACATTTTAATATTTCAAACAAAGATAACCTTCTTGGTCAACACAGAAGTAGTCAGCAATTCACGCACTTAATGTGATCGATGGGAAATCCTAGAGTTAGTCACAATTCGTTTTATACACTAGATAGTATAAAAAAAAACAAAAAAGAAAAAAACAAAACAAACAATTATTGTCATTGAGGAATGAATTGCCCTTTGGTTTTCGCAATTGATGTTTAGAGGGAATAAAAAGGGAAGAAGAAAAACGAAATTTTATAGAAACAGAAAGTACAAAGAAGCGTTTGGTAATCCGTTTAAGGACTTAATTCTTTAAGTTACCCACTTTCAATTAGCTCAATATAGGTTATCTGATAAGAAAAGTGTTCAATTGTTAACTGATATCATAACAACTGAATTTCGAACAAATGGATGCATTATTAATTCTGATAACTATTTGTTGTTTTTACTTCGCCTGATAGGAACAACTAAGTACATAAATAACTGCTCTGAGAT
Organism: Mytilus trossulus; assembly: GCF_036588685.1. Classification (NCBI taxonomy): domain Eukaryota; kingdom Metazoa; phylum Mollusca; class Bivalvia; order Mytilida; family Mytilidae; genus Mytilus; species Mytilus trossulus. The sequence continues at coordinate 103,450,300 of NC_086374.1, read as the reverse complement.
TTATGTTAATACACTTTTCATAGTTGATGAAAACATAGGTAATGCTTATGTTATGTATAATATAAGTAATGTGGATAACGAGACTTTTTATGTGGACAAAAATGATTTTGTATCTACAAGACGTAATAGAAATTTTGGAACTATTGAATTGTTTAAACCACTAGACTTCGAAAACATTAAGCACTTCCAGTACAACTTGACTTGCAAATATAAATACTCTATGAATATATTAGTTAGAAATATCATAGAGGGAAGTTTGTCATTTGAGAATCCAACATACATGGCACATATAACAAGCGATCAAGTTATTGGTTCTGTTGTCATACCAGTTGTGAGAATAAAGTACAGTGATGCAAACCCGAGTGATATAAAGCTTGATGTCAGAAAACCGGTATTTGTGTTGTCGTATATAAAACCTGCAGAATATAAACTTCAAGTGAATAAACTTTTAACGAAACGCTCATATCAGTTTAATGTTACTGCTTATCTTGAACAATTTCCAAACAAGAACTGTACAGCTGTTTTCATTATAAGTGTTGGTGAGAATTGTATTCCAAAAATATGTAAAGCTTGTGAAAATTGTAAAGCTTGTGAAAATTGTAAGACTTGTGAAAATGTACAAATATATAAGATTATGAATGCTACATTTGGAACATCCACAGCCATTCTTGTACTGATAACAGTAATAACGTGTTATCATTTGTCTCGCACTACTAGAAATGACCCGGAAATTAACGAACATAATTATGACACCGTAAATGAATCTTACGAAACGGGAGCTGCTGATTATACTAGTTTGCATGTAGATTAAAGAAGATATTTCTGGTCTCTTTAGCTTACTTTTCGAACTAATAAACTAATAGTTTTCTACCTTAGCACTCAATTAACAAGACTGTTTGAAGAAATCAAAGTTACAAATAGATTTAATGATTTTGGGGGTAAACTTGGTGATAGCATATATATTGAACTTTTCTGTATGATTGATGATGAGTTTCATATCTATTTTCTGTTCGTCAATTTGAGTTGGTTTATGCCAACAGACCAGCCAGATTAGACTGAGAAGTATTTAATAAATTGCGTTTTACCTATAGCTACCTTAGTGTCATAGTACAGCATTTCTAAAAAAATCAGATAAAATAAAGATAATCTCATTTAAAATTTAATTTAAATCTATTTACGTCACTTAATTTTTTGCTACACTTTTCCAACTGCTATGGTTTGTTTTGTACACATTTTGAAATCCGAAAGTTTTGGACAATGCTAATGGTTTCGATTGGTACAAAACTACTTTCTTTTAAGAAATTTGATATTTACTATTTTTCTTTACTACACTATACCAATAACTAAACAAAATCGTTCCCAATTTTCAAAAGATATGACCTATACATGTACAAATAGGACTAAAAAGGTGTATTATTGGGATAGACATAAATTACCGTATATATTATATATGCACCATGTCATCGAACCCTCCCTTTTTCTAAAGTCCAAAGACCCATAAAATTCGGGGAGATTTATGGACCGCATTAAACTTCTTTCATGCACGTAAGTATATGTTTTTTTTATGCAAACGAAAGTTTGAAGATTGCTTTATCCTCATATTAAGTTGAGAACGTTGAAGGATGTTCTAGTCTATTTATTTTTCATGCAAGAGTTACGGAACTTTGGCTATAACCAATATGATCATGAGTGTTACATATCCTTTGAAATAGTTTTCAGATACACATTACTTTTTAAATGTTGTGTAATCTCAAAAGAAGTATATGATAAGATTTTAATCAGTAAACATTTCGATAAATTAGAACACATTTGTCAAATTTTATTCGCTTTTTTCAAGAATACCCAGAACATTATTGCAATTTATATTGATGATTTGTTTTTGGGAAAATATCAATGTAGTACATATACGTTTATACGTAACCCATTAAGAATAACTGCTAGTTAATGTTATATATAACTGCTTTTTTACTAATGCTATGCGTATAACTCCGTTCTGACTGTATGTGGTTTAAGATTTTAAACTTGAAATAATTATACTAATATTCATATATGACTATCAAATTATTGTGTGAATTATCAAAATCATTGTAACAAATTACTTGACTCTTCGTGGGCCCTTTAATTGGAATACAATTTTTTTTTATCTTGTTATGTACATACGAACATTAAAGTATGTTACGGTACGAAGACCACATAATGATCACCAACTCAGCGAGAAAATCCTTCACCTGGAGACGGACTTACATATAATCAACCAAAACGTGTACAAGTTCACCGAAAACGGACGTCACTCCGAAACATATAAATGAAACAAAATTAAAAAAACATATACAAGACTAAAAAAGTCCAGAGAACCCTGTCTATGGACTGGGCATACATACGGCGGGATTAAACATGTTTTGTGAGTTCTCAAAGGGAAAACATATCATAAGTGTTGAGATTGTCCACTGCTATTGGAAAAAAGTACAATAACAAAAATACCGAACTCCGACGGAAACTATAAACGGAAAGTCCCTAAGCAAAAAGTAAAAACACAAAAAATACTCCGAGAAAAATTCAAAAAGGAAAATCAAAAATCAAAAGGCAAAATCAAAAGTCCAAACACATCAAACGAATGGACAACAACTGTCATATTCCTGACTCTGGCGTATAAAATTATAATCCTGGTACTTTTGATAACTATTGGTACAGGCATTTTCTAATGTAGAAAATGGTGGATTGAACCTGGTTTTATAGCTAGCTAAACCTCTCACTTGAATGACAGTCGCATCAAATTCCATTACATTGTCAACGATGTATGAACAAAACAAACATACTCAAAGAGTACAAATGTCAAAAATAGGGATGCAGCAGTCAATATTGTGTTATCATCTTAATATCACTATAAAAACAACAAATGTAACGTAAAAGCACAAAAAAGGCATACATCAAATTTAACATATTCATTTTGCTTTTCTTAGACCACTTAATTTATCTATTTAAAGTCTACCCGTAAAGGATAGAAGGTTTTCTTTGCTGGTGTATAATTGTGCGTTTGAAATTCGCACAGGTAGACATAAAAATATTTTTTTCGTTCAAAGTATGAGGGCATACATACATGCATCACTATATAAACAACAAATGTAACGAAAAGCACAAAAAGGCATACATCAAACCCAACATACTCATTTTGCTTTTCTTATATCACTTAATTTATCTATATAAAGTCTACCCGTAAAAGGATAGAAGGTTTTCATTGTTGGTGTAAAATTGCGCGTTTGAAATTCGTACAGGTAGACATAAAAATAATTTTGTCGTTCAAAGTATGAAGGCATACATACATGCATAGTCACGTAAAGTTGATATAAAAAACAACAGATTCAACAGTAAAGGTAATAATAATAAATAAAATAATGTGTGGTTCAAAGTATGACGGGATACATACGTACAGTTTCACGTCAAATGTATAACATAAAAAACAGACAACAGAAAAAGTATTATTATTGAATAAAATAATTTTGTCATTCATAGTATGTCAATGTCCATAAGTAAAAGTAATATTTGTAAATGAAATAATTTTGTCGTTCAAAGTATGATGTTTTTATATAACCACAGAGTCAATTCAAAAGAATTTCACAAAAACTGACTTAACAGTTCAAGTAATATAAATTAAGACAAATAAAAGAATACTATAACACGTTATTAAGATAATAACCAACGCCAGTACGCAAAATCTATACTTCAAGACCATCTTGTATTATTTGTGAAGTTGATACGGAATATTTTTCAACGAGTTCTGGGTATCTTCCGATGACCTGTTTTTAGAAAAATGACACACTCAATCGTATCAAACAAATGAATTACAACTGTCATATTCTGACTTGGTACAGGCATTTTTTTACGTAGAAAACGGTGCATTAAACCTAGTTTTATAGCTGGGTAATAGACGTAGTATTTTCCTGATTACTAGAAAGATTACCAAATCAGTCATATCAATGGAGTATCTTATATGAAATCTTATGAGAGTGATACATTTAATAACAACATTAAGATGAACCTTATACATAACAGGAAATATTAAAGAATTATTGTTTGCTGACATAGGTATTTTGTTTCATATTCCTCGGATGATACCTACAGGTTCTGAAGATATGTATTCAGTTGTAGTGCAATGAAAAGTACAAACACCTAAAGTTACACTGTGTAAGATAGACTTAAATATTGTCACTGCCTGAGAGAACTCAAATGTTATGTAACACACTACAAAAGGGAGAACGTATTGTCTGCAGAACACAACAACATTTGCTAGTTGACATTGATCAGGCTTGCATAGCTTTTGCTTTACTTTTTTATATTTTGTAATTAGTAGATCTTGTTATTTTGTTTAATATTTTTTTGTATTTTGAATATTTTGCATCACTGAAGAAACTAAAATTGTCAAGATGCATTTCTATTGCTGGAAAATTTAAATGCGACTGTTATACAAATGAGATACTTAGCCAGCTACACAGCTACTTTTTCATAGGTACTATTTCTGTACTAAAAATCTGTAGCATTGGAAATTTACTTTTAATATTCAGTACATTAGTGTAATATTTAGGTACCTGTATTTTACAGTACTTAATTTGAACTTGAAATTTAGGTACTGCATATTTCTGGTTATTACCGTTACGGGTTCAGCATTTTGAAAGCTTTTCTATTTCAAATCTCTTAAATTTATGATTTTCAAACATGGAATATTGTATTATTTCTGAACCAAAATATTTAGTACAAATCAAGTACTGTAAAATACAAGTACCTACTATTACAATAATTCTAAAGTAAAGAAATAGTACTAAATATTAAAAGTAAAGAAATAGTACTAAATATTAAAAGTAAATTTCCAGTACTACATATTTTTAGCACAGAAATAGCACCTATGCAAAAGTAGCTGTGTATAGAACCAGGTTAAACCCACCATTTTCTACATTAGAAAATGCCTGTACAAAGTCAGGATTGTGAAAGTTTTTATTCGTTCGTTTGACGTGTTTTGGTGGCTTTTGTTTGTCTAGTCTGTGTATCATTATGGTGACTTCGTGATCGTATTACAACCTATTATTATAAATTGTCTTCTGAGTATCTTCCTGTTTTGTCTTATCAAATATTGTAAAAATAAATTAAACATTCCAACATGAACAATGTAATGTTTACCAATCTCATTTTTTTTTGCATTTTTTTCATTAATTTTTTCAAGGGATTTATAACAACACCGCAATCTAATCACAATTATACAAAAAAGAAATAATGCGAATCAATTTATTCTAAATGATACCAATATGCGTTGATTAAGAAAAAAATGCATATCCGTTGACATTTCATTTCGTGGAGTTTTGTACTGTTCTATAAAAAAATATAATTCGTTAAACATTTAATTTCTTGTTTTACCTATACCCACGAACCCACGAAAAAAGGTATCCAACGAAAAATAATGAATTCACAATAACAGAAACAAGAGGCTCTCAAGAGCCTGAATCGCTCACCTGAATTTTTTTGGTTTAATCTCTCATCAATGATTATTTTGGCTTTTCAATTTATTTAAATGTTCTTTGATCGTCCTGTTTTCTTCCAAAGCAAAAAAAATGATTTTCTCCTATGTTCTATTTTAGCCATAGGAGCTATGTTTTTTGACATACAAGGAAATGAAATAAAAAATTTATACTAGATACTCTGAAACTCATTTAGCCTAAGGTTGGCTAAAATTGATACTGCAGTTTCAAAGGAGAAGATTTTTTAAAGTAAGTCAACATGATGAACAAATTGTGAAAAAAAGTCTTTAAAGGGCAATAACTCCTTAAGAGGTCAATTGACAATTTTGGTCACTTGACTTATTTGTAGATCTTACTTTGCTTAACATTTTTGCTTTTAACAGTTTATTTGTATCTATAATAATATTCAAGATAATGACCAAAAACTGCAAAATTTCCTTAAAATTACCAATTAAGTGGCAGCAACCCAAAAATGGTTTGTTTGATTCATCTGAAAATTTCAGGGCTTATAGATCTTGACCTAATGAACATTTTTATCCCTTGTCAGATTTGCTCTAAATGCTTTGGTTTTTGAGATATAAGCCAAAAACTGCATTTGACCCCTATGTTCTATTTTAAGTAACGGCGGCCATGTTTTTTGACGGATCAAGAATCGAAGCACACACTTTGTGCAGGATACTCTAAGGAACAATCATGCTAAGTTTCATTCAAATCCATTCAGTAGTTTCAGAGGAGAAGATGTTTGAAAAATTGTTAACGGCGACAGACGACGACGACGGACGCCAAGTGATGAGAAAAGCTCACATGGCCTTTTAGGCCAGGTGAGCTAAAAAGAAGACACATAGGAATAGACAATCGACAACCTTTACAGAACAAACTCAATTAAGCAATACGAAGCCAACTAGATACCACGATGAACCTATACTCTTCGTCAAATCAGAAGTTCCTGCTGCGATAGATACATGTCACCTATCGATTCGTGTTACTGTAATGCAATAAGGCAGAAAGTCATAATCTATCAAGGGGTATCATTCATTAAAGATGCCTCATGTCTTACCTGTAAAAACATTACAAAATACAAAATTAATCGAAACTTGGGAATACACTTATAATAAAAGAATATTTAGTTTGATAAATTAGATGGCACAAAACTGAAACTATGGCATAATATACTATTACCGTCGATAACACATTGTCAACCTTGACTTATCCTCGGTTGACGATGGTTTCTCTGGGGGAAACTCTTCTCTATAATCCTCTCAGACTTTCGCTCAATGTATGATAGTACACATGAGAAAAGGGCCACAGCTTTATTAGTGCGAATGGTCTTTCGTTTTACCAATGCCTAGCTTGTGATTCCATTTCCCTAACTAGCGAATATGCATGATACCAACCAATTTCATTTATCAAAAAAGTACAGTATATGGGGTATTTATGAAGTTATAGTTTTAGATGCTAACTTTTGTTAGTATAGATTAAAAACAAACAATTAAGATTATTTTCGAATGTAATATACAACGCACACACACAGGGTTGGGCAAATACCGATAAACTAAAATATGATACGTTTTCTAGCAACATCAAATTGCAGAAATGTACAAGATCGAAAATAAAAACAAGTATCTAACAAGAGGGCAATAAAACTTTATGATGTGTTGGTGCGATAAGAAACATAAATACTACATATAACGACCAACCAAATATTTATGACGATAATAAAATGTTTGACAGTTTGGTTTCTTTTTTTTTCAAGAAATTCATAGAACAATTTGCCGAAGGAAAACGACGAAAATAACAAACATATTAATAAAATCCAAGTCTAAAGAAACACAAAAGTCACCCAAACCGAAATGCACTGATTTAATGGAATCTTAATGATTTCCTGCATCTTTACAGTAGTATTCCATTGTATGTAACTTCTGTTTTAAAGAACAGAGACAAACAAAATTCAAGGAGCATTCAAAATCATCAGTCGAAAAAAAAAAATTGTACACAATACACAACATAGAAAAATAAAAAAAATTCACTCGTATCGGTGAAGTAATGACAGAGGACAAACAAAATTACAGATACACATCATAAAATGTGAAAATAAAGATATTTCTAATTTGACAATACAGGTGAAGACAGCAGTTCATTCATTTTATATAAGTAAGTTTATATGACTCATGGAAGATCCAGGAGTCACTTTATATGACTAATTAGAGATCCATGACTCAATTTTTATGACTCATGGGAGATCCATGACTCAATTTTTATGACTCATGGGAGATCCATGACTCAATCTTTATGACTCATAGGAGATACATGACTCAATTTTAATGACTCATGGGTGATCCATGACTCAATTTTTATGACTCATGGGTGATCCATGACTCACTTTATATGACTCATGGTAGATCAAGGACTCACTTTATATGACTCATGGGAGATCCATGACTCAATCTTTATGACTCATGGGAGATACATGACTCAATTTTAATGACTCATGGGTGATCCATGACTCAATTTTTATGACTCATGGGTGATCCATGACTCACTTTATATGACTCATGGTAGATCAAGGACTCACTTTATATGACTCGTGGGAGATTCAGAATTCACTTCATATGACTCATGCTGAATCCAGGAATGACTTTATTTGACTCATGGAAGAACAGAAAGTCACTTTATATGACCCAGGAGTCACTTTATATGACTTATTGGAGATTCAGGAATCACTTTATATGACTAATGTGAAACCAAGGAGTCACTTTATATGACTCATGGGGGATTCAGGAGTCACTTTATATGACTCATGGGAGATTCAAGAACTCTTTGCATGACTCCAGTAGTGAGTCATATTTCCGTTATATAGATAGTACAACTGAGATAATCACCTATGACCAGTAATGAACACATTTTTGTCAAAATTTAAGTTTGCAATTATTGTTTAATGTAATGAAAGAATGTGAAAGCTTATATAATATAAGGTACAAGGAAGCGTTGTGTAACCATTTGTAGAACTAAAATCTTTAGATTACCGACTGTCAATCAGATCAATTGAGGTTATCTTATAACAAATATTGTTAAATCTGTACTGATAACATAACAATTCAACCGATTTTAGATCGAAAACATGGATGCATTAATATTTCTCATAATAAATTGTTTTTTAGGACTGGCAGAAACAACAAAATACCTTAATAACTGCTCTGAGATTAATGCAAATACACTGTTTACAATTGACGAAAACATAGGCAACAGTTATGCTATGTATAATATAAGTAATGTGGATAACGAAACATTTTATGTGAGTAAGAATGATTTTGTATCGACAAGACTAGATGGACATTTTGGAATTATCGAAGTGATCAAACCACTGGATTACGAAATGGTTAAATTCTTTCAGTACAACTTAACTTGCAAGTATAAGTACTCTATGAATATACACGTTATAAATGTCATAGAGGGAAGTTTATCATTTGAGAATTCAACATACAGAGCACGCATAACAAGCGATCAAGTTATTGGCTCTGTAGTAATACCAGTTGTGAGAATAAAGTACAGTGATGCAAACCCGAGTGATATAAAGCTTAATATAAGACAACCGGAGTTTTTGCTATCATATATAAATCAAGCAGAATATAAACTTCAATTGAATAAACTTTTAAGAAAAGGTTCATATCAGTTCAATGTGACAGCTTATCTGGAACAATATCCGAACAAGAATGGCACGGCCAGTTTCCTCATTTATGTTGATGAGAATCATAATTCGAAAGTATGCAAAGCTTGTGAAAATATGGAATCTTATAAAATTATGAGTGCTGCCTTTGGAACATCCACTGCCGTGCTCGCACTTATAACAGTTGTAACTTGTTGTAAGTTGTCTCGCTCTAATGGAACTAAAGTATGATATCAACGCATACATTACATTGAACTACTATAAACGGGAGAAAAGGAGTTTACTCTTTTCTCTACATTCTTCAAAACTATTTTTTGATATCAACGCATACATTACATTGAACTACTATAAACGGGAGAAAAGGAGTTTACTCTTTTCTCTACATTCTTCAAAACTATTTTTTGATATAAAGTCACGTTTAAGGACCAAGATTGGAATGTCTAAATTTTGTTTTTTAAAAACATGTTTTAGGTCATTTCCCTGTATTTTTGAATTTTGCCAATCATAATTTAGTATCCTGTTCTGTATTTTATTGTTTTAGTCCGTATATACTAGTTTTTTACCATTATCATCTTTATTATGTCATCCTATTCAGATAATCAGGTATAACACATATCAAATATAAAACGATGACTGACGAATCTTTCTTAAAATTTATAAATTAGTTTGCATATATGCATGGATAAAGCTTAGAAATATGAAAAAGCGAAAACAAAAATACCAAATTCCGAGGAATATTCGTAAGGGAAAGTCGCTAAGTAAATGACAAAATTGAAGTCTCGAATACATCAAACGAATGGATAAAAACTACCATATTCCTGACTTGGAACAGAAATTTTCAAATATAGAATATTGATTTTATAATGACAATGTTAGTAAAATGAATGTTTATTGCATAAAATATTTATCCAGCATAACTTATATATTTGTACACGTGTTTAATGAAAAAGTCTTCAAGTGCATTATAAAATTATAACATGGATTGTTCTGTCAAAAATATTATAATCCTGATAAGTTTATCGTTAAGTGGTACTGTTTATGGTCATGAAGAGTCTTATGTGATTATTACATAGCATTTAGAGTTTTCCAATATTTACATAAGATATCAATTTTGTGATGTAGTTTAATATGTGACATGAAACTTGTTTTGGTTAATCTCATTTGATCCAAAGTTAATGTTGTGCCTTTCCCTCAGTTTGGTATCTGGTTTGTGGTTAGCAGTTGATTTTTCAATGTAAAAAAAAAACAGAAAAAATATTTGAAAAAACCATTGAACACTGTATTGTAAAAAGATTGTGCCATTTGAATGTCCTTAACCCTTTATTTGGAAAATATTAAAAACTTTATATACTGATATGTAGTTTGTTAAATTAAAGTAATAGAATAATTATGTTACAAATGGAATCAAATTGTATCAACATTATGTGCCTATGTTTGCGTATTTTATTTTATTTTGTGTGGTTTTTTTCTCCTAGCCTTCAAATCCGTTTTAAAGTTTACATGACGAATAAATAAAAAAACACGTCTATAATATTAACATCGCAGCAGTGATAAACATATACCAAATAAAATTTGACTGTGCATCGTAATTGAAATTGAAATAATCAAAAACTGTAAATAATGGATGTGGCTAAAATCTTATCGAACCATATTATCTGCACTATAAACCCTGTTGTCCACGCTACGAAATAATGTCCGTCCGTCGGTCTATCCATAAAAGGGTTATCCAGTTAACCTCTCCTATTATGTAGGGTGTAAGTGCATTTGATTTTCTTTTATCTTTGCAAAATGTAGAGTTATAAAGTTATAATGGTATAACAACTAAAATGTCTTGCATATTTTGACTTTAATTTATTATGGAGTTCAGTATTTTTGTGATTTTACTTTTTACATTAAGGAAAAACATAATACATTAGTCTAACATACACAAACATTTTAAGATGTACTTCAGCAATGTTTGTAAATCTAATTATATATTCATACATTCAGCGAGAACATAACTTGTATCTAGTCTACGTGAATCTGTACCTTACAGCTCCAACAATTGGAACGCAACACTAAGATGTTGCATACAAAAACAGCTAAACGTATGTCTTTGAAATGTATAAAATATTAAAATAGTGAAAATCTATCAAATATTTGGTATAAATACACTTACTACCACAAAAAAAACCCCAAACAAACAAGTCAGATCAAGACACACCGTTACTGATCACATCGATTGACAACAGATAAAAGTGCAAGATAAACAGCGATAAATGATGACCAGTGTATCATAAATAAGTGGGGAATAGGACAAGTTAAATCAGGAGTTTATTGTCAAAATGTAGTATCTAAATTTAGAGATAATGCAGGCTTACCATTAATTAATATTGTATGATTAAATAATGAGACAACGTAATTAGATATAATGATATAAGCAGTCTATATAATGGAAAGCATACACTAACGGGTAGTTGTCAAAAAGCAATTTACCTATTCAATAAAAGACTACGTTGTATATTTTTTTTACTGATAAGTGACTAAAATTAACATATCAAAAGTACACAATGCCGCTCTGACACCTAAATATCCTATTAGTTTAATGTTTTATACAGGTCTGTAAATCGTTAGATTATTTCACAAACCGATATGTTCCGTTGTATTTCGGGGAATGTTCTTTTGCCAAGTTTTTTTTCTGTTTTTTGGTTCCTCGAAATTGTTTACACGCAGTGTTCTGTTTATTTTGTATTTTTATTATCTCATGATGCCTTGTATTATCTAGAAGAAGATGGCAGAAGCCATATCCTCTAATTCCTCATTCAGATATATTGATGATGTATTTTCCATAAACAATTCCAACTTTTCTGATTGTGTTATGACTCTCATTTTATTAACTTGTACCTTTAATTTGAAATAAGCGGTCATCAAATTACCACAATCTATGACGAATCTAATTTTGTAATTATATATGTTATACACACAAGAAGCACTATACCAATTCCACCTGCATATGTTATATACGTTCCCAACTAATTCGATATTAGCTTGCAGCTGCTATCCATACTTTAAATATCACCAGTAGTGTCTGCGCATAAAGTTGAAAAGACATGGTTATGTCAACAAACGTCTCCTTTTTCTAAAAATGTTCAGCGGATGATATCAAGTCTTTGTTGATGAATATTTTTCATCAGCTGCGTCAATAATGCATGATGGTCTCGAACAATAGTTTTAAGGTACAAACATGGTTAATCCTTGTTATAACGTGTTATAGTGTTCTTTTTCTTTTTCTTTGTGTTATCATATCATTTAGAAATTTTTGTAATATATTAGAGGTGTGGCACGGTTTATTTACATCTTGCCATTATGTTTTTGTGCTATTGTAATTTTTTGTATTCTGGTCTTTAAATTTTGTTTATGTACTTTATTTAAAGAGTGACTATATGACAATTTGTTTTTCTTTCTCATGTCACAATGGTGACAACTGTAGAAGATTTCTGTACTATGTCACACATTTGTTATCTGTTTGGTACTGACTGTTGTTTGTATATTCGTCGTTTTTGGTTGGTTTTCTTGTGATGGTGTTGTTAGTTTGTTCTATGGAAATCCAATATTTCTTGGTGCATATATCAACAAACATAATCAGTTAATAAAACACCCCAAGACAGAACACTAGACGAAGCAACACGAAACCAACAAAAAACAAGGAATAATCTTAGGTGCTTTAGATCATTCTTTGGATTTTGTTGGTTTCGTGTTGCTTCCATTTTCTATCTCAATTTCAATTATATACTTAGAAATTTACATTTAATGTGCTTTCATTTATGCAATTAAACCATTATGACCTCATAAATTTAAATTGTTAAACATAGTTATGGGAATATTTTTATAGATCAGCGAACGTTCCTACTTAAAACAACCCTAAATGTAATGCAAATGTTAAGAATAAATGTTAAGAATAAACAAGCCTTTTATAATTTCTTGATTAGAAACATTGCACGACCGAACATTTTTCGAATTTTGATTTCATAGTGTTCGATAAGATTTTGTTAACAATCCGCTAATTCATGAATTTAATATACTTGAAATAGCCCTTTTTACTGATTAACTATTTTATAGGGGCAACAAATTAAAAACTACGGGTGTCACACATGGACCTAGCTCTGTAAATTTCTAAGTAAAATTAAAAATTGATAAAGAAAATAGGGAATATAAGGAGACAAAAATCCAACCAAAAAGCAGATAAGAGCCAAAGGCCACCGATAGGTCTTCAATGCAGCGAGAAATTCCCGCATCCGGAGGTGGGACTCAGCTGGCCCCATGTTCAGTTTGTTGTACTTTACATAATGTGAATGCACCACACTCAGGTTAACCGATACGATGTCTGGGGTCTCATCTTAAATCACATATTTTTAAGGATTTTAAGTTTTAGATACCAGTATATTATGGAAAGCCAACGGGGTCAAAATTCTTAATTCGTAACTTGTCAATTCGTAACTTGTAACTGTGTAATTTCTAAATTGTTAATTCGTAAATTGTTAGTTTGTAACTTGTTACTGTGAAATTCATTATGCTTAATTCGTAAATTGTCAATTTGTAACTTGCACCTTTGTAGTTTCAACATTCTTAATCGTTAAATTGTTAGTTTGTTATTTGTAACTGTGCAATTTTATAATGCTTCAATTTGTAACTTGTATCTTTGTATCAAAATTCAACATTCTTCATTTGTTAATTGTCAATTTGTTTAATCTTGAAGATTTTCTCAAAAATAAGAGAAAACAAACGACACAACCTTCAAATGCAACACACGCAGAAACGAACAATAATATTACAATAGCCATCTTCCTGACTTGGTACAGGACATTTTTAAAGGGGAATAAAATGGTGAGTTGAACCTGGTTTTGTGGCATGCCAAACCTTGCACTTTAATGGCAACGTTAAATATAACATTGAAATGACAACATAATATTACAGGACTACAATACAAATAAATAGGAGAACATTTTAGACAAAGAAACACATGATTGATAGATAACAAAAAGGATCAGGTTTAAAATTCAATACGTCAAAAACGCGCCTCGTCAACACAAGAACATTATGTATTCGGGTTTAGTTTTCAGTAATTAGTTAATACTTCAGTTTCATTATGTATATCTCTTTCATATTCATTTGATAACATTTACTGTTTACAATAGCATTAATTGTCGCCGTATTTGGCACAAGTTAGGAATGAGGAATTTTGACCCCGTTGGCTTTCCATAGTATATAATATTGCCTATTATGATATTTTGATGGAGAGTATTGCATTACATGCATATCAGAAGTCGCATTCCCTGTAGAAGCACCGTCTCGTTCTTTAAAGAGTTCACTTGACTCCCAAGATTACGTTTGTTTGTTATCTACTTGATCGAATAACGAAATTTCAATGTATGTAAAATATTGTCGCTTTATTTTAAGAAATTAAGGCTTCTTTGTGGAATCAATTTTAGAATCAATCAAAATGAAACGAAATTTGTTCTTGAAGTAAGAAAAAATATAGATTATTAAACGTTTGAATAATAGTGAAATCAATCAATCCAACAACAAAAAGAAACAAAACCGATGTAATCCTTATTATATCATTCCAGTGTGTAATGGAATTGACCTTTGTAAGGTCACTTTATCAATAGGGTCAAGGCGACTTATCAAATGTGTGAGTTCATGTTCGTTTCGCTCAGATTTTAGATTTAGTTTTGTGTTGCGGTTTGTGTACTGTGCCTTTTCCTTGTTTTTCTATTTTTGTAGCCATGACATTGCCAGTTTGTTTTCGACTTACGAGTGTGATTGTCCCTTTGGTTTATCGCCTCTTTTTTAACAGTTTTAAGGGCACCAAAACGAGTTTGTCGCGCTGGTTTATTATGCCTAGTTGGAATATGTTCTGGGAGAATCGTCGTGGATCTTGAAAGTTCTGATTTAATTTAGCAAAATTCTGACAGCGACGACAAATTCTAAAAATAATAAAAATTATTATAAGTTGAAATAAGAAAACCACCGAGTTTCCTAACATTGGAGATGAACAGGTGGCTTAGTTTAACTTTTTATTATACCTTAATCCTTCCCCTTTTTTTTAAAATCCCGATCAGTTGACTACAAATCAGGTACATATAGGTGAATATTGAAAGGACGTCATTTAATTTACACGAATTCATTTCTATATCCTTACAGATTTCTGAATGTTATTGATATCACTTCCGGTAAGAAAAACATAGATTTAAAGGAAAATATCCCAAACATTACATGATCAGTGGTCGACATTAATCTGTGTATTGCATGTAAAACTGACTGGTAGAAATACAGTTATAACAAGGTTCACCTTTTTAGAATGCAAAGCAGTACATGTAGTATCTATTCACAAGAATATACATAAAAACTGTGATTTATTGATAAATGTCCCTTAATAACATCCAATCAATGGATAAAGGTTAATTTAGTTTAATTAATCGAATAATGAAAGCACAAATACATTTGTACTACAAGAACAACAGGATCTGAATTATAATATGTGTGACCATTGATTAAAAAATGAGATAATTCATGAGCTTTTGCATCAATCATACAATATTTACCTTATTGAAATATTTTGTTGATTGATACCAAATAGTTATCAAAGGTACTAGAAATATGATTTAATACGTCAGACGCGTGTTTCGTCTACATAAGACTCAGCAGTGACGCTTATATCAAAATATTTATATAGCCAAACAAGTACAAAGTTGAAGAGCATTGAGGATCCAAAATTCCAAAAAGTTGTGACAAATACGGCTAAGGTAATCTATGTCGGGGATAAGAAAATCCTTAGTCTTTCGAAAAATTCAAAACTTGGTAAACAGGCAATTTATAAAAATGACCACATTATTGATATTCATGTCAACACCGGAGTGCTGACTACTGGGCTGGTGATACCCTCGGGGACGAATCGTCCACCAGCAGTCGATAATTGAGATGCATTGGGCATACTTGATACAAAATAAATCAGGGCAACGAAAGAGGTGTTTATGTTGAATTTAAAGCACAAAACAAAAACCCACCCAATATTCAACAGAACATAAACGATTATGTACATCGTGGGCAATGGTGAGTGCTTGCAACGCCCGTAATAATCCTTGAAGGGGAGGTTAACTTGCGTCTTGCCTATGAACCACCAGTATATATCCAGTTTTATACTGTTAAATCCATGTGACAAAAGACGAGAACAAATATTCTTCTAAGAATGATGAGGTGTGACATTTTAAAATTAGTTTGATTACTATCCTATAACTATAAGAGTTTTACGTACTGAGACTATTTTAGCAACTGGTCTCTCCAATACAACTGAATTCAAATAATAGCTAAGCTAATAACTGTTCCAGTAGAATATTTTGACAATGAATATCTCTTCAGTGATGCTAGAGGTCAAAATATTACATATCTAGAACGTATTATATAACGATAAAGTAAGAGTCATATCTAGTGAAACTGTCAAGCCTTCCATGAGGGAGATATATTAATCCTCAATTTAAAATAATTTCCCAAATTTAAAATTGCACATTTTAATAACGCAGTATTTGAATTTTAAGAGTACCGAAGAGCTGTTTTTTGGGCTCGTGATACCCTCCAAAATAACAGCGCATCCCGTCAGAGGTATCTCAAAGTTGAATTAGTCTTACATTTCACAATTAGTTTAACTAGAGATTAATGATTGAATTTAGTGATAATATGCAAGCCTCCCTTTAAATGAAAATTGTTTTGATATTAAAAAAAAAACCAAAAAGGTGGCATACTTGTTATGCTCTAGTTAACAAGACCATGCAAATGAATAAATCATCTGGTAATCTATATATAATCTATCCAAAAACGCATATCATGCATTTGTATCAGTATGTTTTATTCGCATGCTTTGGTTTTAACGCTATATTTAATTTCTAATATATCTAGTTGAATTGCCAAACAAATGTTTGATGTTATCAGAAAGGATTCGTTTGTTTTTCATTAATATCGAAAAAGCAGTTGCATTATATCTTTTTATCAACGTTATGCAGATCTTCTAACAAATTTAAATTGTACTTTTGGATGAAGGTTGCAACAATTTTATATGAAATAGTTGAGTCTTCTTTTTGTTCCATAAAAAAGGATGTTTTCATTGGCAAAATATATGTCTGAAGGACGTATTTTTCAAGAACAAATCGGCATGAGAAACGGGAATGCTCTTTTTTTTGACGACTTATATAATTACATTATTCATATGAGGATGACTCTATACCAAAATTTCTAGGAAAAGAAGAAATGAAGTTTGCATTATCCTTTAGTTGCACTTTTCGTTATATAGATGATGATCTTTCGCTACATAATTCAAAATTTGTTAACTAAGTTGAAAAAATTTGTCCCATCGAAATTGAGAGATGAAGTACACAACGGATACAGTTGAGTCTGCTACATTTGCTAACTAACATATATAAATTGACAAAAAAGATCGACAAAGAGATGATTTCAGCTTCTCAATTGAGTGCTTTCCATGTTTATGTATTAGCATTTCAGAAGCACCTGCACACGTAGTAAATATCGCCTAGTTGATACGATATTCCAGGACTGGTATTTCTTATCATGATTTTCATGATAGAGAGTTGCTGTTTTCATTGATTTAACAATGCTTGACCAAAGGAGTTGAAGGTATATACACGACTAAGAATGAACTATACTCGACCAAGTCTGAACGATACTTAACCAACTCTGAACAATACTTGACCAAGTCTGAACGATAATAAAGCAAATCTGAACCATAATTGACCAAGTCTGAACGATACTAAACCAAATCTGAACCATACTTGACCAAGTCTAAACGATACTAAATCAAATCTGAACCATACTCGACCAAAGTCTGAACGATACTAAACCAAAATCTGAACCATAGCTGACCAAGTCTGAACCAGGCATGGGGTCATCGTAATCAGTAATCGTAATCAGCTGTAATCAATTACATTTTGCAGTATGATTCTATGTTATCAGTAATCAATTCATTTTTGATTACAAGTAAACATAATGTAATCGATTACATTGTAAAAAACAGGTTTAATCTTGATTACTTTCAGATTACTTTAAGACTAAATTCCTATGATTACTTGCAGATTACAAATCTTGTATACTGGTAAATAGGAAAATAGTTTTTGATAAACAATATGAAAACGTAGAGCATGAATAAAAAAATCATGAAACTAGTATTCACTATGATGGGACTTTATTAATGTGATTAATAGCATCATTTATATAACAAGTTTTGAATAACCAAATGTTTTATTTTGTTTACAGTTTTCTAAAGGAATTTGCTTTCAAGTGTTTGTGAGATTGAGCTCTTATAATATAAGAGCATGTCTTGAAAGCATTTTTTTTCACTGATTGAATACTTCTGATATATTAACTCCAATTTCATATGAGTACGCCCAATATTTTTATATAACTACAAAGAAATTCAAAAGCAGAAAACATTTAGTTCCAATTTGACTTTGAGGATCTGCATAAGCCCTTTTAATTCAAAATGGAATTTAAAATCATATTTCATTTTTGACAATTTTAATAAATTTTGTTTTCCATAAATATTATGTGATATAAATATAGGGGAATATATATTCAAAGTTTTCAAACAAATTATAAAAATTAACCACTTATATCTGAACTCGACAAATATATGTAGTATGTATTATATGTTACCTTTATTAGGAAAAAGCAAAAACAAATTAGAGTTATTAAGATTTTAAGATTAATTGTATTACTAACCACAAGATCCTGTTATTTTATAAGGAATGTATGTTTTGTTATTTGGTTATTAATTGTTACTTTTAAGTATAGAGTATATCAATCAATTAATAATTAAAAACAAGTAGACCATAAACATCTCTTCATTTCTATGAAAATATTTCACCCATGGTCAACTAATAGTTATCAAATGTACCAGGATTATAATTTAATACACCAGACACGCGTTTCGTCTACATAGGACTCATCAGTGACGCTCATATCAAAACAGTTAAAAAGCCTAACAAATACAAAATTGAAGAGCATTGAGGACCCAAAATTCCAAAAGGTTGTGCCAAATACGGCTGAGGTAATCTTCTCCTGGGGTAAGAACATCCTTAGTATTTCGAAAATTTCAAAGTTTTGTAAATGGAACAACTAAGCTATTATTTAACAAATAAACTTTTATCACATATATGTGAATTTTGTTATGTGACAAATCATTCCTTAAATATTACATATTGATAAAATTTAATGCCAATGGAAGCTTGTTAAGACGTGGTCGTGTATGGTTCAGACTAGGTTGCATTTGAGTATGGTTCATTCTTGGTGGTGTACAATTCAGACTTGATTTAGAATGGTTCAGACTTTGTCTTGTCTGGTTTAGACTTCGTCTTGTATAGTTCAAACGTGATCGCCTTCAATTCCAATTAAACAGTATTTCTGTTCATTTGTGAATCATGCAAATTCACTTGAATCTGAACCTTGATCAGTATATTAGATTTGAACATCAATATAATGTTTTGAATATGAGCCTTTCTGAAAAGGACCGGTAATTTTAAGTTTTAATTTTATTTTTTTCCTTTCTTTATTCACCTTTTACTAGAAATAAACAATAAACCGTGTTAATTTAGCTTTAAAACGAACTCTTCTTATGAAACCATCTTTCACCGAGCTAAATAGATTTTTTCATGATAAAATTTAAATTCAAAGAATATTAATCAGAGTAAAATTTTGGAAGTTTGAAAAACTAAAGTATTGTGATAATTTAAACTTTGTGTACAAATAATGATCAAAAAACCAATATTAAACATTTTTAATTCTGAATAACACTGTGATTATGCAATGACTGAATACGAGATGGGCAAAAAATCATCACTTTCCATTGCGCATAGCTGGATTTTATTTAAATGCATGAGCTGTGTTTTACAATGTGATGTAGAGGGAAACAGAGCTCTTTCACTTCGCAAATCACTTTGTGAGTACGTTCATGAGCGAAATAAAATGGGTGGTACACACGGCAGGGACTACTTCTTCTTCTGCAACATCTGAGTGTTTTCTTTGGGGTGGAAAGACGCTTGATGTTGCTCAATTTTATTTGTGATGTTTGTAATAGGTGTTTGTTTTTTTTGTAGTTTTGTTTTGTTATCATGTTGTCTATTGTCATTGCACTTATGATTTCCCCCCTAAGTATGTTCTCTTTGTTTCTTTATGAGTGTCCATTTCTGCTGACGAAAAATCAAGGCATAAGCCATCGTGTAGCCTGCCTTCATGTCAGTATGTTAACATTCGCAACGTGTAGATTCATGTAACAAAATTCGACATTTCTAGCAATGCACATAAAACTCTAAATAATTATGACTTTCAGACAAAACTTGACATAAATGAAGACTTACAAAGCTAAGTTATTACAAACATTTCCCGATAATCAATGATAAACGTAATAAACTTTATAAATCAAGTTCTCTGAATACTGCAAGACTAGAAGTTCAAGACAAAAAGAATAGAATTAATAAAAGGAGACTTTGATAGTGCCATATTTTGACCTTTTAATTCGAAAATTAAAAAGTATAATTAATCTTTTAAATCATGATTCAGATATTCACATTACATTAAATTGACTGATTAATATTCATATTTACAAATATTATTTTGCAGATTTGCTTAATTTCTTACTTCCATTTACTTCGAAATTTCTAAATTTTCAAAATAACTCTATTTGGAGATCTTGTCATTAATTTTAGAAATTAATATTAGCTTCAGCCTTACGAAAAGGTAGGAGCAGCAAGCTCCTGAAAACCGAATAAGTTGGGAAATGTATATCCCATATGCAGGTGAAGTTGGTATTTTACTATACTATGGTGGGGGAAATTGATAATTTAAAAAATTAAAATCGTCTCGTTTTCATAGATTGTAGTACTGAAATAACCGTGTATGTCAAATTTGAGGTAAAGGTTTAAAATTTAGACGGATGCAGCGATGTTTGTTGTTCCTTTAATTTCAAGTTCTTGTGATGTATCCAATCAAAAACATTTGGATTGTTAATGGAAAGAAGCTCATATATATATATCTGAAATTGAAACTAAATGACCTGGCTTGTCTTCTGTGATCTTCTTGTTTTGGAAAAGTGTCTGACGGAACTCTGATTCATATGAAATTAAGAAGAGGCCGACAACGAGAGACACATAGCTCGTTCGTATAGGAATACTGACAATTTGTTGGAAATTAAACCTCCAAATTCAACAAATATCTTTTCAATAAGAAAATCAAGGGAATTGATTACGTGTTCCTCTGTGTAGCGTGTTTTACCTTTTTGATCACTATTAACAAAATACACAGTATGATATTACAACGTCATAAATTTATAGCAAATGCTACCGTTATTATGTTGAAAAGCATTGGCACGCTTAACGTAATTGTTATTCTACATTGCAGTAGAGTCACAGGAAGTGGAGGATAAAATGCACAACTTGTCATAGATGAATTAATTAAATTCCAGGACCAATTCGAACAAAGGGACAATGCATATTGACAACAAGGAAGAAAATAATACAAAATTAGATTATCAAAATAAACAACAGTAGCTAATACCAGGTGATCCAGGACATAAATATTGTATCGCTAAAAACACCAATCGTTTTGAACGGGTAAAGGGCCAGGACCAGATCAGATTCATCAAAGGACATGCAGCGCTTTTGTAAATATGTGACAACTGTAATGTATGTCTGTCTTAAAATTGACCATTCTTGTAAACCCAACATATACTTCAAAAACATGTAATAGAAAGGAAAGCTTGGACATTTATACATTCTGGGAGTTTCCAAAAAAAGAAGAAGATTAAATTCATGTTTCCCAACATCTTTTCAAAAGCTGTATAAATATAGGTGAAAAATGCATACCCGAACTTAAAAAAAGTTTTTCAAGAACCACATAATAAAAATATAGATTGACATAATCAATAAGATAGACGTTGGAATAGGAAAATAAATGTTTAGAAACATTTAAGTAATCAAATTTAAAATGTTTAAAAAAATCGTTTAGATTTAATGAAGTATGAAGAAAAAGTCAGACTCTCTAATAAGACCAAATTGCTTTAAAAAAATATATGTACCAAAAGGCTAAATTTAAATTTTAAAATCTGATTTTGAATTGCGTGGAAAACGATTAAACTGCTATTTTTATCGATAAAATGTTTGATATGCAATTTCAATGGCACATTCAATTAAGTTTCCAGTCACTTTTATAAATGTTAACTGTGAATTCAAATATTTGCTCAATCTGTGTTAATATAATAAGTGGTTGGCAGAATAACAGAATCCTTGTCACTTTTCCATTTCTATTTAATTTGACCAATTTGTAGTGTATACTGGAAGTATTTGTAATGAACGCTTCTCTTTATATGTCCAAAGGGGAATCTTAGATCGGTTAATAGGAAATCTCCACTTTGTCTGATTAACTGGAAAATGACACATTAGACGATCAATGCTTTCAAATGATCTATATCCATTATTGGCCGTCGGATTTCGTTTATGTTGAAAATAAGTGAAAAACGGACTTAATATACGAAGAACTACCAGTTATTAACTAAGAATATGTTCCCCCTTCAAAAATAGCTTATTATAAGGTAGTTATGCAAATGTTAATAATTCTTTTAGTTCAAAGAAAACATGCTCGCACGCAATGTAGATCAATGTTTATATTTATAGAATATCATAACCTCTTTTAACTGCAATATTTAGATCTATAACTTATTTTACTAAAAAAAAAACATATTTGTTTTTAATATATGAAAGATAATTGGCCATTTCAGAATCTAAAGCATCATAGGTAATTTCATTTGCATGGTTTTATGAGAATAAACTATCTAAACTATCTACCCCAAAGTGAAAATAACGTTACGTCATTGGTTTAATTTCCATTGTGTTGGACGTTTTCAACCAATCACGACAATTCGATGTACATTTTTGTAAATATTATCCAGAATGCATTAGATTCTGAAACGGCGAATTGTTCATTCGTAAACGGAAGTATTTACCCTACAAATGAATAACAACCCTTTAGTGATCTCGAAGAAATATTGTTTTCTGCACTTGTAGATAAAGTTGCAAAATGAATTTTTATGCAAAAGTTAGTTAGAAATATTGAAAGTTATGTGACCTACCGAATTAGACTACTAGTATATACCGGATTTGTAATCACATAAGCAACACGACGGGTGCAACAAGTGGAGCAGGATCTGCATACCCTTCCGGAGCACCTGAGATCACCCCTAGTTTTTGGTGGGGTTCGTGTTGTTTATTCTTTAGTTTTCTATGTTGTGTCATGTGTACTATTGTTTTTCTGTTTGTCTTTTTCATTTTTAGCCAAGGTGTTGTCAGTTTGTTTTAGATTTTTGAGTTTGACTGTCCCTTTGGTATATTTCGTCCCTCTTCTTTTACAGACTATGCATTTTGTAATAATGTCTCGGCTTAGATACCATAAAGATATCTTTTTACAATATTGTTCTGAGCGATACTGTTAAACGCGCGTCTGGCGTACCAAATTTTAAACCTGGTATGTCTGATGAAGCTTGTCATTTTCCATATGTATGCATGACATGAAATATATAGCACATGCAATGAAAAAGCGAAAAAAAAAGAAAATTAGGGAACAAAACTAAATATTACAACGATCATTGAGGAAGGAAGTTTTCAAATTTAATACGCAAATCAACATATGGGGATTTGAGCTAGTTTTTTAAGGTAAGCAACCCTTCTTCTTTTCTCGCCTGGATTAGTGGAACAACTAACAACGGTATCCATTTTACTGTTTTGTTACATATAGAAGCATCTGAATATAACAAGAAAATGACACAAAGATGTATAGATGTGTCTTTCTTAATATTTATAATGCATATGTGTGCGAAAATTAAACGAGTAGTGTGTTTGCTTTACAATATGAAAAATATTGCCCGTAATGAATTAAAATCTGATTTTCAATGCCCTTTAAAAGTTTTTCATGCACTGAGAACTAACTTATGATTCAAATTTTCCAAAATAATTAGATTTAATATTCAGAATAAGACCTCTTCTTATGTCTTCTCATCATTTTAAGTTAATTACAGTTTCCAATTCTTATAATACAATTATTCCCTTTATTTATCCTACATTTGATTTTTTTTTCACCCCCGATCTTTCGTATGATACGAAAGAATAATATGACTGCTATAAAAGGAAAAACCTTCTTTAAAACTAAATCGCCATTTTGTATTCAAAATTCGAAGATAGCTCACCGTATACGATGAATAGGTATCAACATGTCAGTTTTAAACGAATTACAATGATAATCATTCGACTTCTATGCTGAGTTGAATTATCATTGATATGGCCATATTTATTAATTAACTGTTTACAAAACTTTTGATTTTTTGAAATACTACGGCTTTTCTGCTAAGTCTTTTTTTTAGACGAACGTGCGGTTAACGTAAATACAAAATTTAATCCTGGTATCTATGATAAGTTTATCGAAACTCGTTTTTTTTAGCTAACATTCATCCATCAACATCCAATAAGGTTTGCTTCGTCTGAGGGAGATGTAATCAACATTTTTAAGATTTTTTTTTATTATATCATGTGAAAATTAATCAGAATGTTATTAAATCAGTGAGGGCTGATGCTTTTGCTATTTGCGGATAATGCTAAAAATAGTACTAAAATACCCCCGGCAATGGATTCAATGGCTGTCAATGATTGTAAAATATTCTGGACCCGCTTTAAATTTCATTTAAATAAATACTAGATAACGATTAGTAGACAAAACGACACAATTAATTTGTGCTTTTCGTTGTAATGATGTATTCACATGCATGTTAAAAGAGGGACAAAAGACACCAAAGGGACAGTCAAACTCGTAAATCTAAAACAAACTGACAACGCCATGGCTAAAAATTAAAAAGACAAACAGAAAAACAATAGTACACATGACACAACATAGAAAACTAAAGAATAAACAACACGAACCCCACCAAAAACTAGGGGTGATCTCAGGTGCTCCGGAAGGGTAAGCAGATCCTGCTCCACATGCGGCACCCGTCGTGTTGCTTATGTGATTACAAATCCGGTAAATAGTCTAATTCGGTAGGTCAAATTCATGAAAGGGAAGGGGATTGTAGTTACGACGTAAGGAACATATCCGATATCATTTGTGAAACGGTGATTCCATAACGGTCAACCAACTCGTGATGGCGTCCGTAAAATTTACGAAGGGATGATTTCAACTTCACCATTTGGAACTCTTGGTTTAATAGCTTCCTTGTGAGCAGTAACCCTCTATCAAGAAAATCATGATAGGAAATGCAAGCACGGGAATATCGTATCAATTGGGAGATATATACCCCGTATGCAGGTGCTGCTGGAATGTTGCTACTTAGAAATGGAAAGTTCACAATTGGAAAGCTGAAATCATCTCTTTTGTCGTAAAGTTTTGTCTTCAACCGACCCTCATTGTCAATTTCTAGATGTAAGTCAAGATATGAAGCCGACTTAACTGTATCTGTAGTATCCTTTATCTCCAATTCGATGGGATAGATGCGATCCACATAGTCACCAAATTTTGAATTGTTTAGTGAAAGACCGTCATCTATATAGCGGAAAGTAGAGTTAAAAGATATTGCTAACTTCTTATCTTTCTTCCTAAGAAGTTCCTGCATGAAGTCAGCCTCATAATAATAAAGAAACAAGTCAGCAAGTAGAGGGGCACAGTTTGTTCCCATTGGGATGCCGACAGTCTGTTGAACGTACGAACGTAACAAATATGTTGTCAATCAAGAAATCAAGCATCTTGATAATATCGGTTTCAGAGAATTTTTTGTTTGAATCAGAATGGTTCTTTACAAAGTATGATTTATCCCTCCCTAAGACAAGATACTTGTATCTACGTTGGCCATTCTTTTTTATGAAGCAAAGTAATACCAACTCTTTTAATTTGTCTTTTAGTTTGGAATGTGGAATACTTGTGTAAAGAGTAGAAAAGTCAAATGTTTTAATACTGTTACAAGATGAAAGAGAGTTAGATTGTATGTACTCTAAAAGATCTTTGGAATTTTTAAGTATCCACATCTGATTCACGCCACCTCTAGAATAGGCAGTTTCACAATAACTTTGAAGCCCGTCTTTGATTGCTGATAAAATGGATGTTAATAATTTAGAAAGGGGTTTCGTGGAGCACTTGGAAGACCCAGCAATATACCGTTGTTTGTAAGGACACTTATGTAGTTTAGGTATCCAATACAGTGATGGAAGATCCAGTTCTTCATCTTTGGTTGAAATACCAAAGGAACAAAGAACAGACCTATGATTATCCAGGATTTCCTCTTTGGTAAGTGTCGTGAGGGTATATGTTGGGTTTCCAAGTGAATTGTCTATACCTAATTCGTTTATCAAGCAATTAATGTAATGACTTTTACAGATAAAAACGATGTTATTTGGGGCTTTGTCTGCGGGGACAACAACATATTCATCATGGAGGTCAGATAGGTGTTTAGCAACATTTGGATCTTTGAAGATTGACGTAGCATGGGCATTGATGGACCCATTCAGTTTCTTAATTCTGATTTGTATTAACGACCTCACTGCCTTAATCCATTCGGATAGAGTGTCTACGTCTTCCTTCTCGCGCTTAGCCCATTGCCTGGCATAATCCTCGACTGAATCCATCAAAATTTTAAAGTTGTGTTTCCAATTGATCTATTTAGGCTCACGATATTTCGGACCTTTCGATAACACGTTTCGTAGAGAAGTGTTATTAACAATGTTAAGGTCACCGGTAATAACGTGGCCAGCAGGATTATATGTGAATTGGGAACTAGCACAAGTGCAATCAGGAGGTTTAGACTTGAAGTCGTCAATATCGAGATCCTGCAAAACGCGTTTGTAATTGAAAATTTTAGTTGCAATAGGTTTGGTATAGGTATAAGAAATTATTGGTACAGACTGGTCTTTGAAATAAGGAGGTATTTTCGATTGAACTAATTTATGATGAAGGATATTGCTTCGCTTTAACATTGATTGACAAATGCTTTTGAAAAACCACTTCATTGAATTACAAAAAAATATTATTGTGCTATTAATATTTTTAAATTCTTTTCTTGTTTTTTGAAACAAAATACTGTAATGTTGTAGCACGTGTGTTTTAACTTTCGGCGGTATGTTTGGGGTTCATGTTGATCTGTCTTTAGTTTTCTATGTTGTGCTTTGGGTTCTAGTATTTTTCTTGGTTTTTTTTTCTTTTCTTTTTTAGCCATGGCGTTGTCACTATATTTTTGACTGATTAATAGAATGTTCATTTAGTATCTTTTGCTTCTTTTTTAGCCTTCTTGTAATTTTTTAGAAAACAAACATTTATCAGTCTGATTGACTTATGAATTTGAATGTTCATTTGGTATATTTGCCCTCTCTTATAGCCTTCTTGAACTATTTTATAAAACATACATTTGTCAGTCTGATTGTTAAAGATGCCCATTATGCATTTTTATCAGTCGAGCAACATATTCCAAATGGATGAATACTTTTCTCAGATATTTGTTGATTTTTCTAATCTAGAAAATTCTATACATTCAAGGCATTATTCTGAAAAACAAATGTAAACTTAGTCAGAATATTTAAAAAAAATTGTACTTAAGAATTCAATGAAAATATAAATTACATGTTTTTTTTTTAAAAGAGTTATAAATTATGTATTACATCTATTGTATTTGTACGTTTTGTTATATGATTTCCAATTCTTCTTGTAGTTTCATGATAAGATCTTATATTAAATATATTGATTGAAGTTCTTTGAAAAATTCCAACAATGATCGTCTGGAAGACTTCAATAATTCATCATTTGTTTTTGTCTAATCGTTCGAACTAATCATACCATTTGTATTTATATCAGTTCAATAATTTATTCAGTCTGCTCAAGAAAATATTGTTTGAATATCGCTTTAAAACATGTAGGCGACAAAAACATGTTTTCACAGGAGAATTCTCCTGAAATTTTGTTCCAAATAAAACTCTCTAAAACAAATGTGATAATAGTATAACCATACAATTTTTACGATTGATAAGTCCTTGTAGATGTGCAGAATTTGTAAGAAGAAAATGAAAATCATATATTGTCGACAAGATTGAATTTCACCAACGGTTCAAGCATGTAAACAGGGTTTGAGAAGCCGATGAAAAAGATCTTGTTACTATGCAGGCATGCAGTTAAATATTATTCATAACAAGGTTTTACAGTTGGCAATATGATTTGGTCGACATTATTAAATACTGTGTAATATATGACCGCGAAAATGTTGCACTTGTTGAATGACAAAGAATAATTTAAAAACAAAGCATCGTCCTTTTTATCCCGTAATATCGGCCAATCGACGTTGCTAATTTCAACTTCCAATTATGTATTTTTAAGGCAGCTAAATCCAAGAGCAACATATACATGGAGCTGCAATTTTTTTAAATTTTTAAGGCATCTCAATCCAAATTCAACATAGACATTGAGCTGCAAAAATTTCTTATTTTCAAGGCAGCTAAGTTTAACATATACATTGAGCTGCAAAAGTTTCTTATCATCTACATCCGATTTCACCTGGATAGATGCACGCTTGATAAAGCTAGTTGGTCTAGCGAAATATTGCGTTTATTTTCATCATTTTGTAAATATTTTAAACATTCTTATATTTACACACTAAATAGTGTGTTAAAATTACATTGTTAGGCAATCTATATATATATATATATATATAATTTGCAAATAGATCAATGAACTTGTTAGAATTAACTCAATAGAAATTTTAAAAAGTCCGGGAGACAATAATCCGAAATGGGCTTTTTCATAAGCTTTCGTGTATTGGTTTATTTTAATGGTTGTTCGTGTTTTTACCTTTTGTTTAAACGTGACTAATATATTTTATTGCAAATATTGCCGTTAGCAAACGTATCTCAGGTGTTTTATTAATAAGAAATCCATGCGAAATATCCCTTTTCTTTGATGGTTCTAACTATTATTAAATAATCAGATTCTTTTCGCAACAGAGGATGACTTAAAAATTATATAAGACTTCGATTTAACATCTTTGTTACCGAAAATAGAAAATAAAAAATAATTAAAACAAACTGGAAAAAAAAAATATCTCCCAAAAGAAAATTATGATATCTGGCGAAAATTACATATAACTCTCATATCAGTAGAAGCCCACTCGTATAAATGAGTCTTTGTTGTATTCAGTTTAAAGAAACTGATTAAAGTATTACTAAGTTAATAGTTCTGAACGATCGTTTGACTTTCACAAAGCAGCAGCGTCGTATTTACTCAAATAGAAGTTTAAAACATGACACAAAAGATACCCGCTATTTTCGTCTTTTTGTTTGATTTTCTTAGAAAACTGACCCATCCGTAATACCTGAATCGATATGTGTGAACCTATAATCTTTTATGTTCTCCATGCGTGGGACTTTACACGACATTGCAATTATCTTGTATATTTTACCATTTTTGGATTAAATAAACAACATAGAACAAACGGATTGTAAAAATAACAATAATTGGTCGCTGCATCATTTTATCGATATTGATAAAGTTCCTTTCAACGCCCATGCAATTGTAACCAATATAAAGTGAGAAGGACTTTCATTTAGCAAAAAGTTCTGTAACACAAAGCGCAAAGATTTATACATCAGTTCCGTTTCTCATAAAAAGGAAAAGGCAAGGAGCAAATATATCTGACTTCTGGAAACTTAAACAACTACAGCTGACTAACTCTTTCTTCCGTTATGCAAACTAATATCAAAATGTATATTTTTCTTTCTTCGTTTGCCGTTACGTTATGTACTGTGACTGATGCTTGGTTGACTAAATATGATTTTAATGGTGATTATGGTGACCATAAATGGAATAGCCAGGTGAGTCCTCCGGTAAGTACATTTTTTATTTCTATTTCTATTCTTCTTATCATTGGTGGTTTTGTTTAGACAGTTTAACTGAATATATTAATTTAAAAAGATTGCATCTATATTACAGCTGTTATCAAGACGTCTAGTATTTGTCATATTAAGTTTACAGAATCATGTTAAAGTATACATATATTTTTAAAACATACTTAATCAAATTTGTTTTCTATTTCTTAAAAAAAATAATTAAAAAAAGAGCAAAATATTATTTTGGAAGATTGAATACAAATTATTATAGAAAATTAAGAACAATACAAAAACCAATGGAAAACACTTGACGTATTGAGCTTTTAAAAGCTTGTTATTTCTAGACTTGTTACCAATTTATAAAGCGTCATTTCCTTTGATCATAACCAAGATGACAATTATCTAAATTATTAATAAATATTGTTATTGCAGTGTGTGTGTTCTGATTTTGTCTTAGCTAATCCCTTAGAAATGTATAAATACACGGGTTTCTATATACTGCAAATTTAATGATCTTGAGCGATTTATTCTCCCGGCTTTGGCGAGTAGAAAATTAAGGAACACATATAAAATGTTGCGTAAAATTCCATCATGAGTCGCCTCTTTTACGCTTTTCAAAATAAAAAAAAAAATACGCAAGCAAGTCGGCTTGAAGAAACAATATAAATGCGAAACTATCAGTAGGTTAAGATATATCTAAATACGTTAATAATGAATAAAAACAAAGGGACATTAGTTTGAGACATTTGCCAATTTACCTTTTGTATTATTTCTTGCTACTTTGGGTTATAGAAATTCGGGGTCTCGCTTATCAGTTGTCAAAATGTGTTCTATTTGAACAATTTTACAACACTAAGGAAGTGGAAAATCAATTCGAAATCACAATGACCACCATTGGAAATATTTGTTGCTTACTTGCTTTAATTTCTTCGCATCAGCTACGTTAAATGAAAATAATGGCATAGAGAAGGGAACAACAAGAGAGCCCTAATACAACATTGCTTTTCCCGTTTTATTACTGAACAGAATCGCAACGTTTGAGTTAAAATTGACAAATACCGAGAATTGGTTATATATAAAACATGTTGTTGCAGTTTTATAAAAGATTTGATGTATGCTTTATACATATTTTGGTATATTTTTAACTTTGTCTTATCGTGTGTGTACGAACTTGTGTACTGTTGTTTTAACATTTAAAGCGCTTAGAGTAATTGTATTTTTGTATAATGCGCTATAAAAATGCCTTGTAATGATAATAATAATAATAATAATAATAATAATAATAATTTTATATACACACTGTTAGCCTCGCTTTCTACCTGTTTCTGAGCCTTATACTGACAAATAACATTTGAAGAAAACGTATGGTTATTCTATATACATAGGCCAGTTCGTCAATTTGTGACAAGTTTCCTATATATAAGGCAGGGTATTGCAAGTGCACATGGATTCCATTCACTTGTGATATTATAGGAATATGTAAATTTGTAAATGTTCTCCATATAATTTGTTAATCAACGGCTAGCATGTAGAATTAAATCACAGCAATAAAAGACTGATGTATTGACCGTTTTGTCGAACATCTCGACAAACCAATGCCTCGTCAGATTGGCAGATCAAAAGGACACCACTATATTTTGATACACATGTAGCCGAAACTTGTAAAGATTAGTCCCCGGAATTTCTACATCACACATTTTTATTTGTAAACTTCAAATCCATTTAGCATGTAGAATTTATTGTTTATATTTTGCCTTTGATTTATATGTAAAATATCGGCTTAAAATTGGAAACAGTAAATATTTTCTGTATGTGACTCTCCCAAGTGATGAGTCTGTAAATCAGTGGTTGTCCTTTGTATTTTCAAAATTGTTCTTCGTGCATTGTTTTTATCCTATTTTAACCAGGTTGTTAGTTGTCTCGTATGAATTGTTAACCATTGTTATCTTTGTGTTTTATAGCTTGTTATGCGTTAAAGAACTGACGGTGACACAAAGTTTTAAATTCTCATGTTGTTTGGTCTCATGGCATGAATCACACGACTTCTGCATTTTTTTCATAAAAAATACAAAAAGAAAAAGAAGGCAATACGACAAACAACAATTTGCAAATGTTTCACAGAAAGACAACAGACCCAAACCCTCGTATAAGTGTAAACAAACCGTTTAACTTTGGCATACCGCATCTTCTTTTTTGTATGATATTTGTTCTCAGTAAAATTTAAGGGAATCCTACTTCATTATTATTGTAGAACATAATACTTGTTTTTTACACAAAAGAATACCAGAGGGATGACTATGGAATACAAGTATTGTTATCATGACTTTTCCCAACTGACCGCAGAACCAATTATGAAGGAGAACGTCCATTTTTGTTGTGCGGGATGTACAAATACGTAGCCACGTTCAGTTTAAATGGAAATTTTAAATCCGATGGTTTAATGAAATGAAGTATCGCGATTTCTGCACGTAAAGGAATCCTTGCAATAACTATTTTAGAGGTAATCCAGTGAAAAATACATGTAGAATGTCCGTCCCCATCCAGTATATTCACGTTTTTCAGTTACAGTTTAAATTTTAGCACGGCCCACTCACTAAAGTTATGGATTTATTTTAGTTTGTCTTAGCATGGAATGATCCTGAACTAGTTGTACTAGAAGTTCAGAAAGCATTAATAAATCAATTAATCAGTCAATTCTTGATGAGAAAAAAGTGTTTAAAATGTAATCAGACGCCATGTGATCGGATAAATATTGATAAAGCTTTCAATAATCAAACTCTTCTTTATCTTTAATAATTTTCGATGTAACAGTACACAAAAAAGAATCTTATGTTAAACATATCCCATGTGATAATATTTCTTTAAGTTTTATACATATTTAGATGAACTTCAATGAAGCAGTTCAAATGAAATTCAAATGAAATAAAAACGTCTAAACAAATATTTATATCTTATTTTCGGCAGTAAATTAAACAGGGTTTCGAAAGAGCAAACGACGCATGCAAAATGAAATGTTTTAAACAAAAAAATACAAGCTATAAATGAATGGCTTGATCTGACATTTTTATATCATTGATGCCTTTTAAATGCTTCTAAAAACTGAAGTATTGAAATGTATATTGTTCATTCCAGTAGTAAAATCCTAAAAAGCACGCATACTGTCAGGAAGTAAAGAAATTGCAGATATAACGCTTAAGAAAGTGGTTTTGGATTACAATACAGGGCTTCCTGAGATGAATAAACCTTATTTAAAAAAAAATGGAATTTACGGAGGAAAGTAGTCGTTAAAGTGACTCCTATATTTTTTAAACTTTATAATACAGCACTATTAGATTAGTTTTTGTTTATTGCTATAGTAAATATAATTATGCAGATTATTTTCACTTTTGGATTGTGCCCTATATTTGTCAAACTGAATCCTTTATAGCTTACTATTTTCTATGGGTTTTTGTTCCTTGTTAAAGGCAGTACGATAATCTGTTATTTTTCCTATGATTCATTGTCTCATTGACATTCTTGGTTTTTCATCCATGGTAAATGCTTAATCATGCTTGAAATAGATATTTTTGGCATATGTTAATTTGTATACAGAAATTTAAGTTTTACATCAACGTTATTCTCTAAAAATTAAAACGGTCATACTATTAGATCACAGAAATAATGAGTTGGTGCTAATATTTAAGTCAATCTTGCATAAATTTGACCCTAACTTTGAAGTAATTGAAGCACAAGATTTTAAAGTTTTTATCTTAACCATTAAACCCCTAATATACACGGTGAAAAGTCCAACAAAATCTAACTTGAGTAAAACTATCAAATCATGATTTTAAAATTCCTATGGAGATTTGCATTTAAAAGGGGAGATAACTCTTCCAAAAAAAAATTAGAAATTAACTCTTAAAAGTCAATGTGCGTGTTGCGTAACAAGATATACGGAATTTTCTTTCAAACGCGTTTTTGCAGTCAAATGAAAAAAATATAGCAAAACGACTTAAAGTATAATTGGACATTTAATTCAGTAAAAGAGGGACGAAAGATACCAAAGGGACATTCAAACTCTTAGATTGAAAATTAACTGCCAACGCCATGGCTAAAAATGAAAAGACAAACAGACAAATAATAGTACAGAAGACACAACATAGAAAGACTAAGCAACACGAACCCCACTTAAAACTCGGGGTGATGAGCTCTGGTGCTTCGGAAGGGTAAGCATAGTAAATGATCTTCGTCTATGACATAGCTTAATTAAACATAATTATGGCCTTTCAAAAGTTGTGTAAGACGTTACGCTATATATACTATCATCGTCAAAAGTTGTGTAAGACGTTACGCTATATATACTATCATCATCAAAAGTTGTGTAAGACGTTACGCTATATATACTATCATCATCAAAAGTTGTGTAAAACGTTACGCTATATATACTATCATCATCAAAAGTTGTGTAAGACGTTACGCTATATACACTATCATCATCAAAAGTTGTGTAAGACCATACGCTATATATACTATCACCACATGCGTATTTTCTTTCCTGAAGACATAAACAAATGTGAAGTTTAAAATGTTATGTAAAAAGAGAGACCGGCATGATTACCAAGGATACATCTATTCTCCAGAGACCGAAAGACGAGAACGTAAACACAATGTGACACAGTACTGCCTCTCAGAATGAGTAAAACGAAAACTGTAAATGACATTTTTTCAGCTCGAACAAAATCAGACTATTAATTGTTATCGGACCACAGATGAATAATCACTTTGTGATTAGTTAAACGCCGTCACGTGGTGACCCCCTATGACACCGTATGGGGTTTGTATGTTTCATATGGGGTTCATGACGCGTTAATGGCGACGTCATCTATTAATATTGTTGTGTTTCATTGTTTATTTTTCAACAAAACGACACAGAAAAAGTACAGCGTCCGATAAATTCGTTATACGGTTAACTACTGACCCCAGGGCTACGGATCCATAGAGGGTGAATAAGATTCATAGGGAATTTGACCTACGGCCTCCCCCCCTATGGATTTTACTAACCCTATATGACTCCGTAGGGGGTCAGTAGCTTACCATATAACTTATAATATAGATTATTTAGACATTTCTATATTCCAAATGCCGACTTTTAAATGTAATTAATAAGTTAAGCTATTCTGATATTCTAGTTCCGATCCTAAAATGTGTAACCGTCTAGCACTTTGAACAAAATCAAAGTGTCTAAAGCACGTTAACCAGATTACTATGTAAGGTTTCATCGGTAGAATGAGTTCTAATTTAAAAGTGCAGTTTTACAGGGAAATGGGCGTTCATATACAGTTGTGATTGCTATTGAAAACCTTTAAATGTCTTTTAATTTCATGAAATGTAGGTGCTGTCGTATTACTTTACGTTTGAGGTGTTATGTGTTGTTCATATCATCTCGCTTCTCAGTTCTCAACATTTCGTGATGGGATTACACAACCTGAACTAAGGATGGACACATATATCGAATATGTAAACAGCTATCCAACAATTAATCACCAATATATTGGGCATAAAATTGTATTTAACTTCATTCAAATCGGTGCAAGAAGTAGCTGATTAACCCTCTTTAACAAAATATTATTACATTGAGATTCTCAAAATTGTTGATTATGTAAAGAAGACAACCTTTTTCACCTTGAATTGGTAGACATTTGTTGATTATGTAACGACTACAACTTTTTTCACCTTGAATTGGTAGACATTTGCCTATGGACGGAGTAAAACAAATAGTCAGAAGAATATAAGAATGAACTTAATGAATTTACATGTAAGCTAAAAACACCAAAACAATGCACAGCAAACTAAGGATAAACAAGAATGTGTTCATAGAACACGGATGCCCCACTCCCGCTATTATTTTCTATGTTCAGTGGACCGTGATATTTGGGTCAAAAATCTAATTTGGCATTTAAATTAGAATCATCTTATCATATGGAACATGTGAACTAAGTTTCAATGTGATTTGACTTCAAATTCATCAAAAACTACCTTGACCAAAAACTTAAACTTGAAGCGAGACAGACGAACGACGAACGGACGGACGAACGGATGTACTGATGAACAGACGGACGGACGAACAGATGGACGGATGAACAAATCAAAGTAGATACAAGAAAACATAATGCCCCTCTACTTTTGTTGGTGGGACATAATTGGAATCCCCAACCCGCCAAATTAACCAAGGACGGGTTATCCATTCCTGCTCCACCCTCATGTTACCCGGAGTATTGTTTATTACAAGTACATATCCGATGATTAGTCGCATTATGTGGTGCTTAAATCGAGAACGGATAGAGGTGAATGGTTAAGGATAAATAGAACAGATCATATTATTCCTTATTCCATAATTGTGATGACGTCAGGATAACTGTCGATATATGTATATATTTATATCACATGTTATAAATATATGCAAAGTAAAATAATCCCTCTGTATGCATCTATTGATAGAAAAAGTACGATACTAAAGTATAATAAACCGTTCTCCTATCAGTGGACTTTCGATTTTACTCTAATGGTTAATAATTAAAGTTTTATTTTATGTCAAATCCGATATTTTAGACATTTTTTTAAATGAAAACACTTTGATATTTCAACACTAAACAATCCATGATTATCTTCAAACTCTCGCAACCTTTATCTATTTATGTACCATGAAACCAAGTACAATTATCAGTCTTTAGTGAAAACAAAATTACATGCCTAATTCAGGAAAATTATAGATAAGAAATGTACATCAAACAGATGAAAAAATAGAAGAAAATTTATTTGTTTCTTTGATATAATATGATAAAGTATGTAATTTACGACCGACAAATTCTAACAGTTCTCTATCATTTGCAAATATTCTTAAAATTTGACTAAATCTTCTGATTGTGTATGATCTTCACTAATTGGTAATTTAACTGTTCATTATTTCAAAGATAATCCGGTTCTCTAAGGAATTTCTTTCAAATTGCTTCTATTAGCTCATTGATGCAATTGAGCAGATGTGAAAATGGCATTTCAAATTTAGACACGGACTTCACTATTTGTTGATAAAGACAAAGTTCTTTTCAATCTTCCTCTCACGGTTGTCGTATTTGTTTGACAATATGATTTGAAAATACACTTGAAAAATATTTTAAACTTCCATAAATAGAATGTTATTGATTTAAAAATGGAGTCATCCCATCGCACCACTTACGGTTGACCCTTCTGTAATATCAGTGTCGCAGATGACCACGCATATTTTCTTATTATCTTAGCTTTATTCTTGACCGCTTTGACTTTATTGTAAAATCCAAATGAGACTTAACATCGAGTTTGTACTTTATACGTAACCTGACATGTTCCACACGTAGAACAGGGTCTCATTACCCTACTTGGGTTCATGTGTTCCCCTAGGTTATTCACGGGTTTGTATTAAAACAGCAGAATACTACGGCTACTTTTATTTACCCCCAGTCATTAATTTTGTGTGTGCTGTTGCGTGTGCTGTTGTGTAACTGTTGTTCTCTTTTTTTTTGTCATTGTTTGTCTTTCTTTGACATAAAAGTTTTAGTTTTCCCTTTTTTGTCGATTGTCTATTTACCGGATTTGTAATCACATAAGCAACACGACGGGTGCCACATGTGGAGCAGGATCTGCTTACCTTTCCGGAGCACCTGAGATCACCCCTAGTTTTTGGTGGGGTTCGTGTTGTTTATTCTTTAGTTTTCTATGTTTTGTCATGTGTACTATTGTTTTTCTGTTTGTCTTTTTCATTTTTAACCATGGCGTTGTCAGTTTGTTTTAGATTTATGAGTTTGACTGTCCCTTTGGTATCTTTTGTCCCTCTTTCAAACTTTACAAAAACATGATTTTGATTTGTTTGTTTGTAGTTGTTCTGATTAAACATAAAAAAGGCAAAATTTGTGGGAAAATATCACAAGTTCTACCCTGTCCTGAATATTTGTAGAGATTACCTCAGAATTCCGCTAAAATAATAATTTACATAATAAATGATTTTTTTTAGAGTTAACACAGTACATGCAAACTAACACCAACTTCCAACGCAGGACTTCGTAAAAGATTGGAGAACCTTACATTTGTTTCATTATTATATGGTTAAGATTTTTCCTCGGAGTTTGGTATTTTTCTTATTTTACTTTTTATTTGTAAGCTGTGACCTTTTAGTAATGACCACCTTTTATAACATGTTTAAGCTAGCAAGCAAGCTAACCAACTTTATTACCTTTACCTACACAGTAAGCAATCGGCGCTGTAAATCCATTTCTTTTAATAAGGG
This sequence comes from Mytilus trossulus, assembly GCF_036588685.1. Taxonomy (NCBI): domain Eukaryota; kingdom Metazoa; phylum Mollusca; class Bivalvia; order Mytilida; family Mytilidae; genus Mytilus; species Mytilus trossulus. The sequence goes on along the minus strand of NC_086374.1, from coordinate 103,411,900 downwards.
TTGAAGTTTTTTAATCGGAATTTATTGTCTTGTGAACTCTCCCATTCCCAAACTAAGTGTTTAATCTTTCTATCTTTTTCCCCTCTGTGAGTGAGTCGGTCGAGAATGAACATCCATAAACGCCTACAAGATGACTTTTAGTACTAAAGTCATGAAACCGACTTTTAAGATGAAAATGTATTCATTGATTCTCTTTTTGGTAAATTGCAGATGGGATTGCTAATTAGAACCTCCACTAAATTTGCATCATACAGTGGTAGATTTTATCAATATGTATATGCAATGAAAAGTAATCTATTATAAAGTCCTCGTTCAACAACAGCAAACATAAGTCATGGATACCATTAATTTCATCTCAACTGAGCATTTCACACATTTAGGTTGTGATTGAATATCTAAATAGCTTTTAATATAGTGACATATTGACTTCCTGTTAACGTGTAGACTCTTTATGGTTGTCAAAGGGCGGTAATTCCAGAAATCGCCATTCATCAACCCCGAAAGATCCAATAAAAACGTCTACAGTCATTGATTTCGAAACTTCATATCATCTTCTTGAATTACATTCGTTGTCATTTGGCATCGACCAGTATCTCTAGCGTTTGATGGATGTTTAATATCTATAGAAGCTAATTTTTTAGGATATATAGATTTTTTCATCATTACAAGCTTGTAAATATCAATATTAATATTAAATTTGAAGCGCCACGCTACTTAAAAAAACAGGGACGAAATGGAAATAAAGTATTAAAGATAACAATGAAATTAAAAAGCTCTCATACATTTGTTTTAATTTGCTTATATATTGAATTTACCTATTTGGAAGTTTAATACCGTTATCTAATATATTGAAGAAATGAAGCATACTTTTTAAACTTACGTAGCTAGTCTGGCCGTTAAATAGATTAAGATAGCTCCAAACATGTGAGTCATATAGAGAATTCAAAATGGCACAGGCAAGTTTATTACTCATGACGTCATTTGTTAAGGCTAGCTACATAGGCTGAATATCTTTCAACATAGATAGCTATCAAAGACACAGCGGCTTAAATAGCTGCTGCAAAACTGTTCTTAGACATAACTTGACACCATATTATTTCTTAAATGACATAAAACATAATCCACGAAAATAAGTACCTACGAAAAAAAATGAATCCACAGTTTGTATTTGTTTAAGAATGGTTGCTATTTTAAGCATACAATCATTGATGAAGTGCAATTCGTTTTCACCAACTCATCTTGACCTTCTGATTCTTCCTTACAATTACAAATGTTAGAAACATATAGACAATCATATTATATGTTCCAAGTTGTTTAAATCTATTTTCTTTGAAATGAACAGTTGTTGACGATGTATATTATCACGTTGTAAATTTCAGATTATTGCAATAATATCAATGTCGGTTTACACTACTGATAATTGAACTTATCACGTTGCAAATCACAATTCAATATATGCATTAGCACATTTTCAAGAGAAATAATTTCCTGAACAATATTTGCTGTTATCGTTCTATTAAGAAAGGTTAATGGAAACAAATGAATTGTTGGTTCACCATCACTTTCTTTATTATTCATTCCCCTGACACAGACTGATTGCTGAGTTATTGTCTAATTAAATGATCGAGTATTGTTAACTTCTAAAGACTATTAAGTCAAAACAGTCAGAAGAGTAATTGTAGACTGATATTAATGCCCATGGCAGTGAAACGACGAAACTCTTTATCTTTCTTCTTTTGTATTCGATTCAATTCAATTCTTGCTTTTACTGTAATTCTAACAGTGGCAGGTTTTGACATTCAAACATTTAACATCACGACAGTCTTTTGTAGTACCTTAATGTGTTTGTCAATGAGGTGAATTGTTTTTCGCTTTTACACAATCTAAGGGACTATTGATAATTTCATTATCATGTATTGTTATCTTCTAAAGACTATTATGTCAAAACAGAGTTAGAAGAGTAATTGCAGCCTGCCATAAACCCAACTGGCAGTTAAACAACGAAGCGCTTTATCTTTCTTTTTTTGTTTTCAGTTCAATTTAATTCTTACGTTTATTGTATACACATGGAAAAAAGTATTGCAACACCTTGTTTTTTTAAAACTTGAAAAATCATCCTCTTATTTTGGATGAAATATAATAAAATATTAGTATAATATTATTGAAACATAATTGATGATAACATTGGCATTTAAACAAACAAAAAATGTTTGAAAAATAAAGGATTTATAGAACCCCAATTTTAATAACAAAATGAAGTGTTTTTTGTACAAAAAAATACATTTCACAACTTTTACTGTAGTCGAACTTTACAATGTCAGACATTTCAAAATAAATCTTCAGATGACTGTTCACATCATGGGTGATCGTTATACGCCAAAGAATTAGTACTTTGTGCGCAGCCTCCATTCAAACGGATAACCGCATCTAAACGTCTTCTGATTCCTGCCAAAAATCGACTAATTTATTGCTCAGGTAGCAGCAACCATTTCTGACGAAGGGCATTGTTTATTTCATGATGTGTTTGAACTGGGGTGTTCTTTCGCGCACTTTCCGCCCAATAATGTCCCATATATGCTCGATATGGTTCAAATCCGGGCTCCAATCGGGCCAAGGAAGATGAACCGAATTCTATTGGAACAATGGATCTTCATCCACGATGCTAATTTTCAAATTTGGCGAGCTCTGCACTACATTGGATACGGAAAACTGTGTATCTGTTTGTAAGCAAATGTCTTCGAAATGGTCTTATCGCACGATAACCAGCAACGATGAGTCGATCTCGAACAGTTCTTGTTAAAAGGCTCCTGTATACCCACCACTCTCTTTTTAGGATGGTATTGTATGCAATGGGTTTCCTTCTGACCAACCTCCATTATGCTTGATTTTCCCTAGAAATTGGCATATGGTGTCTTCTTTATCTCGGAAGGTCTTTAACATCGTTTATTGCCTGATTTTTATTCTCAAAATGACTTATAGCGGAATGGTGATGACCAACAATACGTGCAGTTGTTACATCCCTGCGTCTCTCATGCTGACAATCTGCCATCTTGCTGCAGTTAAAAGTTGTCGAGAACCCATTACAAGGTGTCAATCACATATCTTTATAAACTTTGTTATTTAAAGTTTTGAAATCAATGAGGATAAAAACATCTGTTTTGCTGTTTACTGGTACAGTAGCTGCATGTGCAGATACAAACTTATCGAGTCGATATTTATTAATTAAACTCAGGTGATACTTTAATAATGTTTAACTATGTCTATTTTATCAAATTATCTAACAAAAAAAAGTGTTTTTTTAATTTCAATTACAATTTGGTTTTGCAATACTTTTTTCCATGTGTATATATTAAACTGTGGCAGTGACAGAGAACCTGAAAAAAAATAGACAGTTTCATTTAAAGTAAAATTTTGAAGCTGAGAGTGAAAATCTTTGTTTCTTAAGAATTAAAAAAAAAAAAGAAGTTTGTTATAAACCAAGTCAGTACAGAAGTACTGCATACTGTACTGATGATATCCAAGGGGACGGATAGTCCTCAAGTAGCAGTATCGACCAAGTTATATAAAAGATAAAAATCAACACGACATAAATTGCATGCGTCTAAACCACTTTTCTGGATTAACCTTTACCATGACCGCTCAAAGAGTTGATATAGTTGTTTTTATTAGTTGTATAATGCATTCTTTAGTATTCATATCTCACCTGGTAAGAGGGTTGGTTTTCCCTACAACAGTGAGAACAAATGTTAATTTTGTTGCAAAACTCTTTGTTGTTTATTTTGTTACAACACTATTAGTTAATGAAAAATTTATATTTACCTCAAGTTGTCTTTTGGCTATCTGTGTATTGACGCAATTTCATGAATACCAGTCTTGGTTAAGTGTGCGTATGATGATATTTCGATGACGTTATTGACAGTTAATTTTTTTTTTATCAATGATTGAAGTTCTGATATGATTGCATTAAAATGATTAATATAATCTTGTAAGAATATGAGTACTTTGAAATATAATATATTTAAGGGCGCAAAATGATTCTTATCGCTTTCTTTTGTTTTTAAAATAGATGATTTTTGTCCTTATCATTTGGCCATGGAACCTGGTGGCTATCATTCTAAATAACTGTATATTTATATCAAAGTGCCAGTCTTTTTTTTATATATATTAGGCAATTAATAAGAAATTCAAAACATGGGCACACAAATCCTGCCACAAGTTACTTGAGTGGTTTTACTTGTCACATTTTCACCACTGTTTGATTTTAAGGCCGGTTGACACTAGCAAGACAGAATTAATCATAAACGAATACAAAAAAACATACGATAAAAACAAAATATAGAATAATGAATTGCAATTAACTGATTTTAAAAGACTATCATACCACATCTTCTTATATCTATTAACCAAGTCATAGATATTATAAACTAAAACGTTATATATCAGAAAGATTTTGAGTGAAAAGCTTTGTGTTTTGTCTCCCTAGAGAGGTATTGCAGACATATTAATGATGTGCTATTATGCTGTTTAAAGTAATCAATAGATGATACTTATAATCATCTCGTCAATTTTACACCTCTTGCGTATATATGATTTGATTTATACGAAGGACATGCTGTCCTCTCACTATTTGACTAATCCAAACGCCGCTATTAGAAAGCGCTCAGGGATAAATTCAACAATATTTGCAATATTATATGGCATTGATAGGTCTTAAGATCTTTATTAAAACGGATTATTGAAATTTATTGTTATTTCTAAATTCCGAGTATTTTGTTTGTCTTCAGACGTATGAATGATCAAAATCAATAGTTGTCCTTACATGATTCAGCTACAATTTTTATATTTTTGTAAGTCAAAAGCTCTTCAACTGTTATAGCTCTTATACATCTATGTTTTGAAATAGCAAGCTTTACTTGTAAAAGTCAATTCAGAAACGCGGTTCTGATGTATGAAATCTATGAATAACATAAACGGTACCAATATTTATACAGTGTTGTTTTATTTTATTTGGAATTTCTGTTAAATTTTCAATAACTGCATGTTTAAATTGTGACACAAACAGTACTGTAACAAAATAAACTATAAACAGTACTATGGAAAAGAAAAAAAGGCAACGAACTGTAAGGATAATGAATAACAAACATTACTGTAAAAAAATAAACCCGGTACTGTATCAGAATAAACAAAAATGTAATAACACAAACGCAAACACGTTTTTAAAAGTCCAAGCTTGGACACCATTGGTTTGGCCTGATGATTTGATAATATGTATGATAAACTGATTATAATGCATTGCACATTCCTTAGTCATAGAAACGCATGTTTCTTAGTTCGTCAGTGAAGACTATTCAAAATTGTTAATACGTAAAACAATCATCCGAGTATCAGGTGCATTTATTCAACAACAAATATTTATAACAAATAAAGTAGAACTAACAGATTTGTATATTTAATAATATTTATATTCAAGTCAGGAATATGGCAGTTGTTGACCATACGTTTGATGTGTTTTGTCATTTGATTTTGCCATTTGATTAGGGACTTTACGATTGAATTTTCCTCGGTGTTCAGTATTCTTGTGATTTTGTTTTTTTCTAATCTGGAAAGAAAAATTAGAATTTAGATCTATGGTAAGTCCGATCCCCTGATTTAATCATTATGGGTACACACGTTAGGCAATCACGTTGTTAACTTTTCTAACTGTTTGATTAATTCATCCCGATGAAATATAATAGGAACGTCGATAAGATTTGATGGGTTTCTAATTAAAACAATAAAAATATGATTAAAACTGATTGTTTTCTAATCCTTCTCCAAGAAGGCATGTGGAGGGGTGTTGTCCAGTATCAATACAACGACGGATTAACGAGACACAAACACTAGTTTTACATATTTAGTAGGGTAGCTTTGACATGTTTTGAGATTGCATGTAGAAATTGTTCATAGTTCTTTTTTTTTAATAGATATAGGAAGATGTGGTGTGAGTGCCAATGAGACAACTCTCCATCCAAATAACAATTTAAAAATTAAACCATTATAGGTTAAAGTACGGACTTCAACACGGAGCCTTGGCTCACACCGAACAACAATCTATTAACCGAATAAAATTCTGAACCTAATTTTTACGGGAATATAAACTTGAATTATATCGTAGTGTCATGGTCTGAAAAAATAAAATCTCTCTTAAAACTAACCAGGGGCTATCTACTAAAAAGTGACGATTTCAATACTCAGATGCAATCAGGTATCGAAAGTTTGTCTTTATATGGAAGACATTCTGAACATATTTTACAAGCTTTTCATTCTTTCAAAACAATGATTAAACATTGCCTTACCAAGTGTTTTAACCTTTTGATTTTGCCATTTGAATACGGACTTTCTGTTTTGAGTTCGGTATATTTGTCATTTACGTGTAACGCTAAATTAATTTGACCAGATCCTGACCTGTTGAAAATTATAAATGAAAAGTCTAAACACCTAAATGAATCATCAAAAAGAAACCATAAACAAATTTAATATTCCATGAAACAAAATTATGAAATGACATCACAAAGATAAATTCACACTACAGAGTAATCCAATCATATAAAGACAAGCTTACTCTTCCGGTGATCGGATACCATTTCCGGTTTTAATAGTTGATGAAGCCTTAACACCATCGGAATGTACTTTGAAGCTGCAGCTAACCTCTAATTATCATGATGAAGATCTATGTTTAGCTATTTGGTTTTACATTTAAGGAAATGCGATATCGTTGTGCATCGAGTGTGATACGACCTTTCTCAGATTACACAGAATACACTTGATGCATAATTACATAACTAGATAAAATGATATATGATTTAAAATAAATGCATATTTTACATTTGGGAGAAGTCATCAGGTCATGTACTTTAATAACATTAACTATGTTTTATTATGGTTAAACCCAGGTTTAACCCAACATTTTGTCCCTGTACCAAGTCAGGAAATGGCCATTGTTATATTATAGTTCATTTCTGTGTGTGTAACATTTTAATGTTGTGTCGTAGTTCTCTTATATTTTATACGTATTCCTCAGTTTTAGTTTGTAACCCGGATTTTTTTCTCTCTATCGATTTTTGAATTTCGAACAGTATACTACTGTTGCTTTTATTTAAAAGGCGAATCGATAACATTACATTAAGAACCATAAATGAAAGTGCTTCTATTCATCAAACAATCAGGCGGTGAAACAATGATCAGTTTCGACAATCATAACAGCAAACATTTGTACGAAAAATTCATGCATAGAGTGAATCAAAATTATTGACTAAATACGTTAAAAATCAATAACATATCTCAATAGGTTAATCCACCTCATGCTGTAGTTGCCTATCCCAGAGATTCACTGGTAGTCAGTGGATGCTAACTGTTATATCTAAAAAAAAAATCATGTCGGACTCCTTCATAGTTTATTATATGGTAGGGGTATGTTCTTTGTTTAGAACCATACGATGCCATATATATACATCTTCGACATACGGTCTCCAATGTAAAGACGAAAAGTTTAAACAACACTTTATAAATTATATTCGACCAAAGCGCTTTTATGGATTAACCTTCAGAATATTTGAAAGCCAATGATGTAAAAGAACCAAATTAGTTGAACATGTATATTATAAAAAGAAAGACACATAATTAAAGCCCAATCCGTATAAAGTAAACGTTGTTTGAAGGTTTTGACACCTTACCTTTTTACTATTTCTTGAGACAAGCTTAAGATATTTGTCTGCAAGGAGAGCAGAAAAAATAAAAATTTTAAAAGTTCAGGAATCGATTTTAAAAAAGAACTTACGACTATGATTAATCTTAGGTATACTGAATTGTTCATAACTTAGTACCAATCTTAGTCCTAAGTTTCTTTGTGAAATCGACCCCAGAACTCCAAGGAAAATTTAAATCGGAAATTCCCTTATCAAATGTTATAATCAAAAGTTCAAACACATTTAACGATTGGTAACAACTGCCATATTTCAGATTTCACACAGGTATTTTCTTGAGTAGGAAATAGTGGATTATACCTGGTTATACTAGAAGTTAAATGGACGATATTCAAACTATCTTTTGATTCGATATACATGAATAAATTATACATTTCTTTATATTTTAGTGTATCAAAGCTAACGAAGAGTGTTTCTATACAAGCCAGTGTTGTAGCAGAAATGATGTTTGTGTTATGGATTCCAAACTTTCATTGTATGCTGGTATGTATATGAATATACTGATTTAGTGAACCGAACAGAAACCGAAACGACCAATTGACAACCGTTATGATTCGTTATGTTTCTGACTGAGTACTTTAAGTTTTGACAATTTGAAAGTCTTATCTAGAACTATTATTAGACATACACATATAGTTGATTTATAGGGAACAACTAAATTATTGGAAATATTTGATAAAAAAAACCTTCAAAACTTATCAGTTTCTTCCCGTAAGAAACTAGAAATCACCTGATCTAATGATTAAAATGCAAACTTGTTTAGACATTGATATTAAAAAATCATTGTTCTGTTCTCATGCTTATCCAGGTATTTGTTTGTTGGTCAATACTTTGGTATCTTCTCAAAGTCTTTGTATCGTCTGGTCATCAGAAGAACAAATCGAGTTCATTTGAACACCAGAAGCAATAGATAACAAAAATTCATACAACTGTATGGAAAACATTCAGGGATAGAAAGACAAATATCAGTATACAAAACACAATATAAAAAACAAAAGCAACATACTCACCGTATACATTGTTCACAATGCCCCATTCTGTATGTGCCTGTTCTTCAGTAGTTGGCATTTGTTGCAGTTTTTTTTTCTTCTCTTTTGTATTTTTTTCTTTGTCATCTCCGCCCCTTTTATAGCTTGTTATGCTGTATGAAATTTTCTTGTCATAATTCAATTTAATTCCCAAATCACCAATAATATTATGGCAGTTAAAATTATATGTGAATAAAAACACCATGGCTAATTCGAAATACTAAATACGAAAGAAAAAACCAGTACAAAACACTACTCAGAGATCTAAACAAATGAGCAACATAGAACCCACCCAACACCGGGACTGAACTAAGTTGCTTCATAAGAAAATGCAGCTTCGTTACCACATACAGCATCCGTCGTGTTTCTCGTTACAAATGAATTAAATAGTTTAAGCTTATGAATATAAATAATCAAATGATTATGTTACTAAGTATAAAGACACACTTATTAAGAAGTTTAAATTTCAGGTAGGAAAATTGGACTTTGTCGAGATCTTGAATATATTCGGGGAGATATCCAGCCAACTAAATTTGAAGGTAAGTCAGTATTCTTTTATATCTATTAATAGCATAATTATATGATAAGTTATTATATCTATTAGTCAGTTTTGACACCCCTAATTTGTGGTTTATAAGTTCCCGAGGGCATCTTAGTCTCAATAGTGGTTACGTCGGTACTGACATGATTTAAAACATACAGTGTATAACTTTTTGTTAATAAAGTTAGAATTTCGAAGAAAGTTACAATCAAACTGACTCACCCATCGTTGAGCGTAAGAAATCGTGGCCAATTTGTTTTAGCGCTATTTGGTCATAGTTGTCAAAGGTACCAGGATTATAATTTCGTACGCCAGACGCGCGTTTCGTCTACATAAGACTCATCAGTGACGCTCATATCAAAATATTTATAAATCCAAACAAGTACAAAGTTGAAGAGCTATACCGATCCTCAAAATATATTTATTTTTAGCTTTCAAATGTTTGAACATAATTGAAGGTAAATAAAGGATTACTTTCAAATGACCTTTATATAAAAAAGAAGATGTGGTATGATTGCCAATGAGACAACTATCCACAAAAGACCAAAATGACACAAACATACACAAGTATAGGTCACCGTACGGCCTTCAACAATGAGCAAAGCCCATACCGCATATAGTCAGCTTTAAAATGCCCCGATAAGACAATGTAAAACAATTCAAGCGAGAAAGCTAACGGCCATATTTATGTAAAAAAATGTCATATTTTATCTGGTAAACCTTTGTCAAACAGCAGTGACAACAAGTTTTCGGATTTTTGTAAGATGACAATTCCAAACTTGTTTTGGGAGCATTTTTTTCTCTTAATGTTATTGAGTAAATAAAATTTACCAATAAATAACTTTGTTGAAACGGAAAATTTACAAGAAACGAGATGGAGGATCATTGTGTACATACCTGCATTCCTGCTATTCATTACTAGATATAATGATAATATAACAGTTGTCTCGTCAAGGTATATATGATCCCCTGTTATTAGACCACGACACATCTGCAAAATGACATCGACGGTGACGCAAAAGTAACGTTTGATAATGAATAATTTCGACTGTTTTTAAACAAGTGTACTATTTGCCAATATTTCAAGTATACTTAACCTAAATTATCACAGCTTTAGTCCATTGTAAAAGCATGCATTCTTGTTTAACTACAAGTTTATGATTATCATGTATTGTGTGTGTTGGTACGAGAATATACTCATATTTGCATGAAAAAGATAACTATCAAAACAGCATTTGCTTCTTTTGATTCATTTATTTTGTGGATACCAATTTTCGTGGATAGAGAAAAACTTGCATTTTCATAGATATCTTACTTTGTGGTAATAACTAATTTTTAATACATTCCTATAATATTTTTTTAATCGTTAAACATTCGAATAATTATTTGGCCTGTTCCCACGAAATACACGAAAATTAGTACCAAGTATATGAAAGAACTGAGTAATATTATTTCTACTTTAAGGTGAGGCATGCGAGGATAGCTCAGATTGCATCGATGGATGCTGCATATCAATAAGACGACACAGATACGGTGTTCTCCAAGTTTGTGCACGGGAAAATGGTCCTTTTATGTGCATCACGTCTTATCGTCAATTTGCCGATGGATTATCGAAGAAGTAAAATAGTTTATGTGTATAAAAGTCTTCAGCTTGTTTGTTGTTGAATATTTTTTTTAAGAAACAATGAAGTATTTAGGATAACAAGAGAAACATGAAACATTTAGAATAATAATTTTAGGTTAAAAGCCGAGTTGGTACTTATGTGTTAAAACGTTTGTGATATAGTAATGTGTGAAAGACTTAAAAGCATCGAGAAACTTTGTATGTAAATTACAACATGTTAAACCGATCTCGATTTTACGTTTCAATCAAAAGCATCCGACTTATATCCATTAAGGTATTCCTAAACAAATTTTTTTTTCTGATTGTAATAATGGATTGTACTTTAAAATGAAAACAAACAAATCTCCATAGAGTTGACATAAATATGATATATTGCGAACGCTAAAACATTTGACACGTGAAAACCAATACAACGGTACATTTGTGCCTGTAGAAAAGTTCATACAAAAGTGAAGTATAATAATTTATATCTTAAGTAACAAGAGAAGGAAGTAGTGAAACTATATTTCAAAAGACGAAATCATTCAGAAAGGGAGCCGAAAAAAGTTAAAACCTGAAACTATAAATTGACAGTAACTATCGTTTTTGGATGAAATATTTGACATGAGACGTCACATGTGGTGAACGATTTCTAACATTCATTTGTCAACAACTACAACTGCGACATACACTTGTTTTAAAAATATTCTTCGTTTTCATTTTCTTTCAAATAAAGTTTATTTCTTAGAAGTTTGTATATTTAATGCATTTATAAGCTAACCGGCGTAGGCTGGCGCCGTATAGGACATTCGATATCTTTACACAGCGACAAATGACCGTGTGTTAAATAACTACCAATCAACAATCAACATAAAAAATGCAGAGAGGAAAACTCTAAAGACTACATAAATTGTAGTTTTCATTCAAGCGCTAGATAGAAACTGCTGCTGGTGAACTGCTAGTTCTAGAGGGTTGTTAAAACTCTAACGACTACATTAATCGTTGTTTTCATTCAAGCGTTAAATAGAAACTGCTGCTGGTGAACTGCTAGTTCCAGCGGGTCGTTGTTTTCACTCAAGCGCTAGATTGAAACTGCTGCTGGCGAACTTCTAGTTCCAGAGGGTTGTTGTTTTCATTCAAGCGCTAGATTGATACTGCTGCTGGTGAACTGCTAGTTTCAGAGGGTTTTTGTTTTCATTCAAGCGCTAGATAGAAACTGCTGCTGGTGAACTGCTAGTTCTAGAGGGTTGTTAAAACTCTAACGACTACATTAATCGTTGTTTTCATTCAAGCGCTAAATTGAAACTGCTGCTGGCGAACTTCTAGTTCCAGAGGGTTGTTGTTTTCATTCAAGCGCTTGATTGACACTGCTGCTGGTGAACTGCTAGTTCCAGAGGGTTGTTGTTTTCATTCAAGCGCTAGATTGACACTGCTGCTGGTGAACTGCAGAGGGTTGTTTAACCCCAATATCTAGTTTTAAGGTACAGATCTTGACTTACATCTAGAAATTGACAATGAGGGTCGGTTGAAGACAAAACTTTACGACAAAAGAGATGATTTCAGCTTTCCAATTGTGAACTTTCCATTTCTAAGTAGCAACATTCCAGCAGCACCTGCATACGGGGTATATATCTCCCAATTGATACGATATTCCCGTGCTTGCATTTCCTATCATGATTTTCTTGATAGAGGGTTACTGCTCACAAGGAAGCTATTAAACCAAGAGTTCCAAATGGTGAAGTTGAAATCATCCCTTCGTAAATTTTACGGACGCCATCACGAGTTGGTTGACCGTTATGGAATAACCGTTTCACAAATGATATCGGATATGTTCCTTACGTCGTAACTACAATTTCCTTCCCTTCCATGAATTTGACCTACCGAATTAGACTTTTTACCGGATTTGTAATCACATAAGCAACACGACGGGTGCCGCATGTGGAGCAGGATCTGCTTACCCTTCCGGAGCACCTGAGATCAACCCTAGTTTTTGGTGAGGTTCGTGTTGTTTATTCTTTAGTTTTCTATGTTGTGTCATGTGTACTATTGTTTTTCTGTTTGTCTTTTTAATTTTTTAGTCATGGCGTTGTCAGTTTGTTTTAGATTTACGAGTTTGACTGTCCCTTTGGTATCTTTCGTCCCTGTTTTAAAGGCAATAGTGGTATATCGCTGTTTTAGTCATAAATCGATTTAACTGAAATAAATCCGCATCACAAACAAAAATCGAGGGAAACACACTTTAAGAGGAAAAACAACGGAACAAAAGAAGCACTGAACTGCTTTAAAAACAAACGGCAACATACATAGAAACGGACTTTTTGAAAACAACTTCCATAGTTCTGACTTGGTATAGGACATTTTAAGAAAAAAATGGTGGATTGAGCTTGGTCAATTATATATCTTTAATAAATCGTTGTTAAATTTAAAAATAAAACAAATCGAAGATTACAATTCCCTCAAGCAAAATCATTAGGATATGGTATTTATTTCCATTATCCTTTCGATAATTAGTCACCTTGCGTATTAAAGTATTGTTGCACTTTATTTAGCTTTTGGTATGAGCATTTCTGTAAAATGTCTCGAAAAAACCCATAACAAAACCAATTACTTCTTATTCTACAACCAGCATACAATTGGATACTAGTAAACCCCGGAATGTTGCAGTATATTCATTCAGATCGTACAATACTGTATTCAAATGATACAAATAACTTGTCCTACTTTCATGTATATTGACATCATCATGGTATCCTTTGTTTACTGTTAGAGGGACGTTAGGTAGTTAATTTTAGATAGTGATTCTCGCTATCTTCGTTATTCTAAATATCATTGAATGAATTATGTTTATTTTAGTTTTCCGGTAATACTATTAGACTAGACTAAATGATGCACTGTTGCATAAAGAACAAATTAGAATCATTTCGTTAAAGGGACATTTATTCTCATAAAACCATGCAAATACAAAGGTTACAGAGAAGTTGAAAAATGATATACATAAAAAATAAAATATGCATTCAAACTGCACAAAATTAAAAAAATTCGGATGGGATAACAAATTAAGGAATATATTATATATAGACTTTTATATTCAAGTGTAAAAGTTAAAATTGTATAAAATAGTGAAATAAAAAATCGCTTTCCCTCGGTTTAAGTTTGTTACCCCGATTTTGTTTTTTTGTCTATAGATTTATGAGTTTTGAACAGCGGTAGAATACTGTTGCCTTTATTTAGCAGACAGTTTGGTTGAGTTTTGTCAAAAAAGGCAAAACTCATCGCTGATAAATTAGACACTTCCAAGTGAATAATTCAACCTCATTAAATATTATTCATGTAACTTCAATTGAACCTCTTATATAACAGTTGGCACTCTTCGATGGTTAATTAGATGGCATCCAGATCAAAATCCACACGAAACACTGATACATAATTTCGAGTTAATGCATTTTATATTGTTAATTTTATACTTTTTTATTTGAAATACATTTAAATATGTTCTAAGTCAAAATGAAATATTGGGTCAAATCGGTAAACAGGAATCTGACAGCAAATGCCCCTTTAAAATTGAGTGTTGATATATTGTTTATTCAAAATCGTTTTAAATCCCTTTCCAATCAAAATCTACATAAAAATACAATTAGTTATACCGCACAATGTTTTCAGATTACATTTAGTTTTCGGACTTTGATCCAAGAACTACATAACATTACTTTTAAAGAATCTTTCAAAATAAAAAATAAAAACACTTTAGGTTAAGACAAACACACATGAGCATGAATACAGTGAAAACTCTAAGAATTAAAAACAGACCCAAGTAAATGTATATCCTGCAGTATATAGCTAACTTGTCATATTTGCCAAAACATATTGAAATAAAACGCCTTGGATTGCACAGTAAACCAATAGACCATATAAGACACACCATTAATGTAAAGTAAAATAACAAAAATACCGAGCTCCAATAAAAATTCATATAGGAAAGTACCTTATCAATGGCAATATTAAAAGCTCAAACATATCAAACAAACTGTCATATTCAGAATTTGTTTTCTCTCAATCGATTTATGACTTTGAAAAACTAAGGATTTTCTTATCCCAGGCATAGATTACCTTAGCCGTATTTGGCACAACTTTTTGGAATTTTGGATCCTCAATGCTCTTCAACTTTGTATTTGTTTGGTTTATAACTATTTTGATATGAGCGTCACTGATGAGTCTTATGTAGACGAAACGCGCGTCTGGCGTACTAAATTATAATCCTGGTACCTTTGATAACTATTTGAACATCGGTATATGATACTGTTGTATTTATTTGGTACAGCCGTTTACTTATGTAGATAATGGTGGATTAAACCTGATGTATAGCTATCTTAACCTATCACTTGTAGGACAGTCGCCAAAAAATTACATTATATTGATAACTTTGTCTGAACAAAACAAACAGACGTAATATGACACATTTTGAATAGGCTTCAGCAGCCAACATTGTGGTATTCTCTTAAACACTACAAAACAAACAAATATGCCAACAAAGAGTTATATATGCATAAAGCAAATGGAGAAACTAACTGTTACAGAGGGGGAGAAGGGGCAACACATGGCTTGAAAATGACACTGCAAGTATCAATAGTAAGTCAACTAAGTTACGTAAAAAGTATATACTTAACAAAATCAAAAACGTTGTTAAGTAATAAAATTTCTTTTATTAAAAATACAGCAACACTTTACAAAGCAACAACGAAGCCTGCATATTTTCACTTTTATTACTTAAAAGTGAGATGAGAATATTTACATACATGTTTTCAATATAGAACTTTGTATCTATTATAACGTACAAACATATTTACTACCTGACAAGTAAATAGCACCTTTTAAAACATTAACTAGCTGTAGGAATATCCTGCTGTAAATCGTCTTTTAATTATGCAGATGAAACAATGTTTAACTGACAATTGTCAAAAGCTAAAGTGTACAGCAATATAGATACATCACAATCTTAATGAATGTGCATTTCAATATGAGTATTCACGAATCGTATAGTAGCACTACAAAATGATAAAAAAATCAAAAAAATCACATGACAAATATATTCACATATCATTGTAGTTTGACTTTGTTGTACCATTTTGTGATCCAGGAGTTCTATCGATTGATTTGTATTGATTATCGTCTAAGTCAACGCAACCATAGTCAGCTGCTTGTTTCCCTGTACCACTGTTTGTTGTTTCCGTATGATCGTATGTGTCCTCGGGGACCTTGGTACAATGGTCATACAAGTTCTGGTTGTTGCTATTATTTGTTACAGGCTTTGATGATGTAGTATGATTGTATGTATTTTCAGTTGGATCTGGTTTTGAACCATTTTCTTTTGATTTGTCGTGAGGTAAAGCACCATTAGTCTTTTCTATTTTGGGATAAGATACTTCAAGTTCTTTCTCGTCTTTTCTATAAAAATAATTAGGGAAATTGATTTACGATAAACTCAATATGCCTAGGTAGCATAATCTAACATATAATGATAGACAGAAATGAGTAGTATATAAAGGAAATATAAACGTGGTCACATACATCTATCCACAGAATCATTATAACTTTACAGATTATTCAAAATGAGGCCATTTATATTGTGCTTACTATCTGTTTTTCTTTGATATGAAATCTGGTTGTCGTGTATAAGATAGTTACTCCGTCGATTATTGTAAAATATGTATATTGTCTACCACATAAGTAAAAGGTGTTTTTTTATTATAAATTGTCACTACACAAGTTTCTAAATGTATATGTGAATAGAATTATAACAGAAAATAAGAATGTGTCCGAAGTACACGGATGACCCATCTGCATTATTATTTTATAGGTTCAATTGACCCTGGGAATGGGATAAAATCTCTATCAACTAGAAAGATCATATCATAGGGAACATGTATACAAAGTTTCAAGTTGATCGGACTTCAACTTCATCAAAAACTACCTCGACCAAATACTTAAACCTTAAACGGGACGAACGGACAGACAGAAGAACGAACGAACAGACGGTCGCACAGACCAGAAAACATAAATGGAACATTAAAACCACCCAGACATACACAAAATAAGTATTATCAACGAACGGTAGAAGTATGGACAAGATATGTGTCACTTGTAGAGCATGCACTGCTCATCTTTATGAAACATCCGATTTTACCCTGAATAAAAATGCTTTAAAATTTTTAATCTATTTAAGGTAATGATATTTGGAAATAACCTTTACTTGTTGAAAGGGAAAACAATTTAAACAACTTGTGTACGATAAAAATTGAAATAAAACAAACACAGAATGCGCTTCGTAAATATAAATTTCAAAATTGTTGCTTCAATTTGTTGGAAAGTTATAATATTATCTCAAACAACCTCTTAACCAACGTTAGCTAAAAGGTGATTACATCGATGGCTAGATTTTAAATATAACTTTATCAATACATAACTCCATAAAAACATTATAATGAGAATGTTGGCTTGTTTTCATTATTATGTTCCACTGAACAAATGTTGTGTTTTGTGTACTTTATGTCTTCTTCTTAAACAATGGTGTTGTCAGTATATTTTCGATTTATGAGTTTAAACGTACCGTAGGTATCGTTCGCCCGCTTTAAATTGACATGCAAAGGTATTAAGACAAACAACATATAACTGCTCAAATCTGGGTCGTAAAGAAATTGTAAATGTATACAAAAAAAAAACGCGTATAGCTGACGGTTATGCTGTCATTTTTGTTTTATTGTTTCAGGAATGTGAGAATATAGTATTGAACAATTCTTCACATTACTGCATGATAAGAAGAGGATCTTCATCTAGTATATGAAAATTGATAAATGATAACCTTGATTATGTTTACAAATATAACAATTATGGTGACACCGGTAAAATGTTTATATTGTAACGTAATATCGTAATTAATATTAGTATTGTGAAGTACTCGTGCTACGGATAATCATAATACGCATGTTTTACCTGTAAAAATTCATCATAAAAATGAAAGCTCACGGATAAAGCGTCATGTTGATGAAAAAACTACTTAACAGTGATGTTCGTATCACTAGAATCCATAAAATTCCTTAATCATATATGATAAATGATACATTTTCCCCTTTTGACCTGTATAATGAACTAAAACTACTTTATGATGTATGATATGTCAAATGATCCCGACACCTAGTGGCCTGTATGACTTTTTGTTTGTTTCATGTATTAGCCTTTGCTTACACGCTTTACATTATCGTGATCATTGTCATGTACATTAAGGCTTAATTGGACATAAGTTATTTGTCGTGCTACCTTTAAATGGATACATTTCAATATATAATAAGTATTGATGATGATAATTTCGATGTAACAGCCTCTTTTGCCATGTATTATCTATATCTTTATCGAAAGTTGAAAATAACAAAAAAAATGTTTGATGCTATTTTGAATTTTGTTATTACATTAGTTGCAATAAATACATTGATTCCTTAGTCAAAATAAAACCAATTTCTTATGTAAAATAAACAAACTTTTTTTTTAAATACAACAGTAGGTTTTGTCAAAACATTCAATGAAGTAGCATAAAACAGAAAGTGGGTACGCGTTGAACAGTGGTGATAATTCATACATGTGCTGCGATTAATTCGCTAAACATACTATTCTGGCCGAGGTTTTACAAAATGACACAATCAAAAGTACATTATTATGTTATAGAATTAAATATATATGTTAGCCTTACTGGTCACAGGTCTATTCGTTCGACTTCACAAATATGTTATTTTGCACTGCACGAATTGTGGGTAGGTTTTGGTATGTCTTTCTACGACATTTCTATTGAGGGCAAGATTTGATATTTCTTTCTACGACTTATATCTTTAGAACAGGTATACGTATATCTTTCCACGACTAATGTCGTTAAGGCAGGTTTTGTTTTTCCATTCTACGACTAATATTTTAAGTAGGGGTTTTGTAATGCCTTTGTACGGCGTATGTTTTAGGTCAGATTTTTGTATGTTTTTTCGCTACATATGTCTATAAGACAGATTTTGATATGCTTTCCTATGACTTATTTCTTAAAGATCTATTTCTGCAACATACAACTCTAGAGCAGGTTTTGTAAACCTTTCTACGACTCATCTTTTTGGGCAGGTTTTGGTATGCTTTTCTACAATATATGTTTGTACGTCCTCGGTTAACTTCTACTTCGATTTCAGCATTGGTAGTATTTAAGTCTCAAATAATAAAAAAAAATGTAAAATGTGCTATAATTTTGGCAAATGACCTTTTATGAGCTATTACGACTAATATGAAAAGATTATAAGTGTAATGAGGTAAAATATTTTACCTTGAATCGTAGGGAAAAAAATCAAGCGGTCGAACATGTAACACAAATTCCAAAACCTGACGTAGTTACATCATTAAAAAGCAAACCATTTAATACAATTAAAAAGGTATTCATATTTGTTTGAATCATACCGTAAACATTTCGTGAGCCGTTTCTATTGTAAGCAGACCTCGTATTGAAACATTACTGTTTTTCGAATGGATATAAATTCGAAATTAAAGCTTAAAAGTACAGTGTTACTTTCAAATCTTCCTCTCCTACCTCGTTCACACACTTACACAAACTTGCAGAATGATCTCTTTCGTGTAGTATTACAGGTTGAATGTGTATTCTTACTATTTTATTCCTTGTTTGATGTCATATAAATTGGCAATAGTACATGTATCATTATGTCAACATATCTGAGGAACGCCATCGTAGTATAATAACATCCTGTATATTAACCAATATGGCATAATCTGAATATTTACCTGTTAATTAATGAACATACCTCTTTCTCCTTTTTAGCCACAGAACAAGAAACAGGATGACTAATATCGCAATAATAACCAGCAAAATAGACACAGCAACAACTGAAAAGTATAAAAAAAAGACAAATTTTGTAATGCATGTTAAATATTTCATCTCTCAAGAAATATGGCTGAATTCCTTATACGTAAATGCTATAAGATATTAGCTTCCTTTCGTTTATCTTTCTTAACTTAACTATGCCTTCTTCCCAATATGCAGTCGAAGCATATAGTTTTACTACATTGTGGTTTTTCCTCTTGTAATGTCATTAACATTACCCAGATCTTCTTTTTTGTTTTCAAGTCCCATTTTTGATTATATTTGACTGACCTGTCGACTTTTTGATCCCAGTGTCAATAATGAGTAGTATGTAGACGAAACGACTGTCTAGCGTACCAAATTATAAGCCTGTCACTATTGTGTTTTTTCAACTACTGAGTATACCCAATTGATGGTGGACTTGATTCTAATGATTCTATCTAAGCTTAGAAGTCAGCACCTGTGCCGATATAAAGGATGTAACATAGCAGTGTTTAGTTTTTTTGGAAAAGGGGGTCATTGCTGTTAAACGATCTTATTTTGATTATGTATATTGTTACACTGTTGTTACACTAACTAACGTCTTATAACAGTCCAAACTTTAAGTTCAAAGCATTTTATATGAAACTTATCATCAAAATCGTCTCTTTGTTTAAAAAATGTTGGTGATGTCCATTTCTGTCGTCCTTCAAAATATTCTGTTGGAACAGTTTTTTTGTAAGGGCAGAACCATGTTAATAAAGCTCACATAATGTGAACATGTAAAAGTGTAAGGTTCTAACTGATAAATGCAAACGTCATAGGACGAAGCAATATGTATGCTGCTGCTAGGAAAGAAATAGGAAGTTAACAATTGGAAATTTCCATCCATCCATCCATCCATCCATCCATCATGTCGAAGTTAGATGTTTAATCGACACACCTATGTGTTGGACAACTTATGGATTGTTCCAAAATTGTTTGATCGAAAATTGAAATAAACTGTATACATACCTGCAGGACTTGTCGGTGAATCTGACAGTGGAGCAGCTAGAATGATACAAAATTACAATTTTGTGTAGCCCTTTACTGATACATATAAACTGTATATAACGGCAAACAGTAGATGGGATAATTTGACTTTTCTGGTGTAATATGAAAAGACAGGATTGTTAATCAATTCTTTGAAATCAATACTACATGAAAAATATCTGCTTGAATTATAAAGTACCAAAGATGGAAAAACATGTGTCTTTACGACATAAAAAAGCCCTAATATGATATCATGTATAAAAACAAACAAATATGTCAACAGAGAAAAAACAATTAAAAAAACCAAAGCACATTAGCAAAACAAAAGACAATTAAAAACCAATTGTTCAGAGAACAATTGAAGGTCTTTCCACAAGTAAAGATCTATTTTGATATTGATATAGGAAAAATCAGTTAATAATGTTAGTTCCTATGGCTTTATGATGTATTTATATGAATTTAAAGCAAAGGTCAAAATCTAGAACGTCCTTTTAACCTATGACCTTGACCTCAATTTCAAGGTCACAAACCAAGGACCTCAAATCAAAAGACTACAGGTCTTATTTATATTTGGTTAATGAGTTATATCACTATACGTGTATTTCTAAATACAAGAGGGGGGAAAACTCCCTTTTACGTTCAACGTACCCTTGCAATCAAAATTTACGTGTAACGACATGTCACAACAAACAATTTAGTTAAAATAATTTGTCGTTATCTTATACAGTCTCTGGAAATAAGAGAGAATAAGCTAAATTCAAAAATTAGAATATGACCTTGACCTTTGACCTTGACCTAATTTTCTAAGTCAGGACCCAGGGGACTCAAATAAAAACATTCCAGGGTTATAAGGTTAACAGTTTATGAGTTAAAAAAACATACCGACAAATTTATTCCGTAGAGGTAGATAACTCCTATAAAATTTAATCGAATCGCTTCAATCCAAATTAGCCAAAAATTCCTGAGGATGTAACGAACAATTTGTAAAAGGAATTTTGTAGCTATCTTTTTTTTGTTACGAAGGAGATGCACACAGATGATAAACAGTGAATAGGGAGATAACTCTTACAAAGAAAATGGTTCCCCTTAGCAGGGTTAAATTTAAAAGCGTATAAACTATACGATACCATATTAGAAATATCTAAGCGACATATTGCGAAACAAACATTTATCGCAAGGACAAAATTTGGCGGAAAAAAAAAATAATAATAATAATCAGAACAAATACAATAGGTCTTTCCACAGAAAAGTGGAAAGATCTAATAATGCAAAAAATGAAGAACAAATATAAAATAGTGTTAAGTGTTTAGTTGTTGAGTCCCCTACATCATAAAAAACTAGCTTAATCAAAACTAAGTCCGATTAAGAAAAGGGAAGGCGTAAGGAATGATGCATAGATAAAAATAAAAGATAAAAAAAAACATAATGGTAGCCTTAAACTACAAACAATATTTATATATATAGTTACCTATTATACTGATGTTACACACGAAGGACCTCACTGCTTTACAGTCTCCAAAACTGTAACCAGTTGTAGAGACGAAAGGGCACAACTCTGAAATTGGAATGATTTAAATATAAAAATAGGCAGATGTGGTATGATTGCAATTAGTTAACAATCCACCTTGGTTTAAATGAAGTAAATGTCAGCAATTATAGGCAAAGTACGGCCTTCAACAATGTGAAAAACTTTTAAATTTATTAAATTATCCGGTGATTCTTTAGATTCATCAAGTTCATTCAGATATATATGATTTCATATAAGTATAAGCAAATACTTCGTATACTACATAAAAGTGTAAACATAACAAGTTACCATCAAAGAAATATCTTTATGCAATGAATTGCAATGCACCCTGGTATTTCACCGTGATGAATTTAAAACTCGTTTTCATCACATCTAGTTCCATATTCAAGATACAAAATAAATAAATAAATAAACCAGTAAGATGCACAAGACAAAGGATATACAAATAGTTCAAACAGTGATGAAAAGAAAAATAAATGGAAGAAGAGATATGATAAATACATGGAAATCCGTATTTCATGGTTAATATCCTTGTTGAACCTGAACATTGTGTGCGTCGATTCCGTCTTTTATGTTTTATTTTGAACAATTATGGTCCCCATTAAAACATTCTTTCAATGATAGAATGAGATTGGAACGTCCGTTCAGTACTGAAGCATCAAAAGTGTTCAATGTGTGGGATAATGAATGCTCTTTGATTGAAAAAGTGGCATTCTTAGTTTGATTATGCGGTTTCCTTATACTAGTTTTGACTATTGTACTAATTTTTATTTTTTATCTCTTTATTTTTTATTCGTTTGTTTCAAGGTAACTTGCAGAATATTAAGAATAGAGATGTAACACATAATACTTGCTAATACAAGGAGGAAAACAATTTAGATTGGAGTTGATAATGGAATAATAATATTTAACATTATGTTCTGAAAGTTCAGTTGGAGTTATCTCTCATGTATAAGTATTTGTATATGATGTACATGTATTGTTTGTCTTTAATTTAACATCTGAAATTTCATTAACTGTCAATTTAAGATTCTTGCAATTGTTATGCCTTTTGTTGCTTTTTGATTTATGGCAAACTAAAATTTACAATCTTATCAAAATTGAAGATATATATCATAAAGTATGTAGAGGGGATATAACTGAAGACTTATGAAGAACAAAAGAGTAATAATACATGAGGAATCAGAAGTTTACATGCATAACAGAGGATTCAATTTTATTCTTGAGATACAAATTTTCGTTATTTTCTTGGTGAAGGTATAAACATTTATAGGCTTTATACGAGTGAGAATTTGATATCGATTGATATCAAATTGAAATATTTAATTTAATTTCATCAACAACCAAAAAAAAAGTGCCATTGCGAGATTTTTTTCTATTTAGATATCATAAAGATAGTTGATATCAAGTGATATCTAATTTGTATAAGTTTATAAACCTGTTTTTCTTATGATTAACACTCTCATTGTGTTTATTTGTAAATCCGGCGACTTGTTGATCTAGAATTTTGCACAAACCAGCATGACGTCTTAATATTTAAGTCCTTATCCGGAATCAAACGTTTATGTGAGATATCTTCAGTCTTTTGTAGGTTTCAGAATGTAACATTTGTCAAAAAGAAGATTTAAAAATATGAATAATTTTTTATATTAAATTTAGAAATCACATAAATCGCTTGCTATTGAAGAAATGTACATCGTCGTAACCTTTGAAAGTTATAAATGAACAAACGGATAGCCAATGGAAATGTCGTAATTTAGTTTCATGATGCTGGATAAGCTAATAAAATTAACGTAGTTTTTGTATCATTTCTGCATATCATGCTTCGTTATACAAGAAATATCTCTTTAATCAAAAAATATATGACAGCCACTTATAATTATTGATACGCGAAAATTCTGAAATTATAATTCTTGCACAGTTGTTTACACAAGTTGTCTTTAATTTTTTGTAAATCATCATGATGCGTTAAATAAAGGCAACAGTAGTATACCGCTGTTCAAAACTCATAAATCCATGGACAAAAAACCAAAATCGGGGTAACAAACTAAAACCGAGGGAAACGCATTAAATATCAGAGGAGAACAACGACACAACACCGAAACGCAACACACACAGGAACGGACCAAGCAACAGACAAAACACCACGAGAATAACAAATATAACATCAAAACCAAATACATGAATTTGGGATAGACATACCATCAATGGTTCATAAAATCGTTTAAAATTCCCGGGTCTATAAAAAAAAACTTGTCTTAAAATACGAAAATTTGTATCCGCTAGAATAGATATATCCACATTTGCAACCAACCATACGATCCAATAACATAGTCATCTAATTCATCACTATCTGTTCGAGCTTTGGTTGATGGCACAGTAGTCGGAACAGCTATACAGAAGACAACATATGGTCACTGTCATTTTAGTAGGACTTATAACGTGAGAATTACCAGATTTTATCTGAGACAGTTATGGCATTGAAAATGTTTTGGGTTAAAAAAAACAAACAATATTCTCTGCAATTCAAAAAATTTGGTTTTTGACTTAAAATATGAGCATTTAGTACCTACAAACTACATAATTATGTTGTTTAAATCATTAATCAGGATAATAAAACAGTTAATAAAATAAAATCTGCATTTTATATCGTCCGGGTTTTTTTTTGCATTTATTTGCAAGAAAAAAAGGATCTCGTCTCCAAAACATTATTTATGGCAATATTTCTGAATATTGAGTAAATTATCTCCAGAAAGATGTCACATTTTATCCTAAGTTTAAGAATATCATTTTATTATTTGTCTACAAACCAAGCAATGCTCAATAGAAATAAATCCAAGAGTGGTATTATATATATGTTCAATATTTTATTACAATATTCATATAAAAAATATAAAAAGTCAGCCTTACATTTCTGTAGAGGACTGATAAGCGAAACTGCATGAAACCGATGTATCAAATATTTTAATGCGGTTATTAAATAATTAAAATAGATCGTGTTTACCTGTTGTGATCGAACTGTTTTTAATAGATCCTGCGATCCATGCGTCACTGTCAAATTGAAATGTTTCATTCCTCGATGCTAGTAAACCTCCTCTAGCGGAACAAACAGCCTCTGCATCATACCATGTCCTTCTTTCTGCGTGGTATTCAAGGTTTCCATACAATTGTTCTGTGGATATTATGCATTGTATGATTTTATTTTACACATAATGATAACTGCTAGTAGGAAACTACACAGAGACTAATATGCATTTCGAACATGTAAAATAAGAGAGTTCCCGACACACTGTGAACTAAATTATATACGTTATTTTTAAAATCATGAATAGTTGATTATATAATTAGATAAATTATATGACTGCTTAAACAAGATGATGTAAATGCGATTGTTTTTATCTGTGTAAGTTAGGTATACGTCGTTATGTTTTTAAAATCTCGTGATATAAAATCCTTGATTGATATTTTCCACTTTTATTTGTTGAAGTACAGAAAGTAAAGACATGCTTTTCAAAAGGTGTTGCTTGTTTAAACATGGTAATTTTTATATTCTCGCAACCTTCATCTATAAACAAAAGAGAAAGTTCTAAATTATATTTATAATTGTTAAATGAAAATTTCAGACGTGATTGATTTTACTCTATTTAAAATGAAGAAAATTGCGTTTTAAAAATTATAATTATACCGTTCCAGGTAATAACCGTTATTTAAAAGAAGAGAAAAATATGCCGGCATTTTTGCACAAATTCTTTAGTTGTAGTTTTTTTTATCAATTATAAAGAAGTGAAAGATTGTTTAACCAGTCATATCTATATTTATATGTTAATGTATATTTTACGAACAAAGGAGGAGCAACAATAAAGATATCTAGTTTCGTGCAATTATATATCTGGACAAATACAATGATGTTATGAGTAAATACAAACCAAACGGCAAAGTCTGAAAATTGACCTTTTAGCTATATTATCGATAGCATAAGAAAGTAAAATTACAGGACTCCAATACAATTCATTACTGAACGTCCCTTATCATAAGGCAAAATCAAAAACATATACACATAAAACGAAAAGGAAACCTCAATCACATTCCTGGCTTGGTACATGCATTTAGCAATGTAGAAATAGTTGAAAAGCCAAACAAAAATAAAGTTGAAGAGCAAAAATTCCAAAAACGTTGTGCGAAATACGTCTAGGATAAGTTATGCCTGGGATGAGAAAATCCTTAGTATTTCGAATAGTTCATTGGTATGTATTGCTAGTTATTTATATGCAGTGAATGGTGCATGAAATACTAATTATCTTATTAAGATAAGCAATCTGCCATGAAATAGATATTATTTCATGAAATAAAATTTCTAATAAAAAAATAACTATTCTAGATCATATGTCCTCTGGGACAAACAAAGGGTAAATGGTATTATAGACAGGAACATAAAGGATGATTTTTTGTATAGGGAAACATTTGTATGTTGACAGAATTATATATAGAATATACAAACATATAACAGAATGAAACTTTGTCAGAAAAGTTCAAGCTAAGAAAATATTTGATGCGACAAACCGTAAAGTTGTTTTACTTCGATAAGGTCATTTCCGTTTGCCATGTCTTAAAAGCAAAATTCAGTATTAATAAATGATGAAAACAAATTATTAATTGAGATTAAATGTTGTGGTAATTTCTTATTAATGTATATCCGACCTTTCCTACTTATCGTACAATTTGTTATACCTCAGATTGTAAAAGCAATATCTACTTAGCAAATGATAACTTCACCGTTAGAATTGAACAGAATATAGTAACAATTAAAAAAAATGATGGCTTGGCTAATAATGTTGATGCCATCTCCCCCATCGCTTATGATATGCAGGGTCAATAACACGCTGCCTACTGCTTGGTAGAGGCGGTTTTATTTTGAAGTTTTCAAAAGTTTTTATTCAAATAATGATAGGAAGAATCTTACATAAGCGTTGTCTAATCGTTTTGTAAACAGGACAAGGTCCATGTTTTACTATGGGAAACCCTTGAAAATCAGATGATGTGGTCAATGACAGTAAACGCTGAAGATTCTGAAAATGTTTCATTTAAATCTATTTTTTAAGTTTAGGAGGAGATCCAAATTGCTAAAGCTCGCATCGAACAGACAAATGAACAGGTTAAACGTTAACCCTTCAACACTTGAATGAACCTAATCAGCTATATTGCGTGTTTTCAGTCTATAAAATACATTGAAAATAAGATAACATACAACCAAATCATTTTCTGATTCTTGATTTGATCATAACGTTCAAGAAAGATACCTATAACTAAAGTTTATTATACAGATATTAACAACTAAACCCTATTATGGGAAATTGTACTCAGATATTCACGCCCTGAATTAAGATAACACAAACGAAATATATTATACTTAATCTTACCACACCAAAAAAAGAAGAAAAAAATATCTTGTTTACGAACAGTTGAATATTTTTCCCAATGTACTGAAAATTATACTTCCTAAGTAAAAGCAAAATAGTTTTGTAATATGTAGAAAGCTAAATTTCTGAGGTAAAACCAAAGGAATACCATAAGAAATATGGAAACTACAAAAACATAGGGTGAATAAATATATTGCTTAGCTGAAATCTTTCCCATAATATCGTTTTCTATTTATTCTATCAGATACCAATACATACCAGCTTTCATTTCGCATATAATGTTACCATTTCTAGTATCACATGAAGTTGATTTCCAAGATTGTGTCCAATTGTTACTTCCAGGGTTAATATATGCGCATTCATTTTGCTGCCGACGTAACCTGTTATAATAAAGTAATATAAAGCATTTGATAAAATTATAAGGAATAAGAGAAACTTAAAAAAAAAGGAACAGTGTTTTTAGCAAAACAATTTGTGAATTAAGATGATTTCAACTTCGTACTTTATTTGGCCTTTTAAACTTTTTTGGATTCGGGCGTCACTGATGAGTCTTTTGTAGACGAAACGCGCGTTTAGCGTATATACAAAATTAAGTCCTGGTATTTATGATGAGTTTATTTACTACTACTTTACACTAGGTGTATATAGAGAAGTTACCAATCCAGGCAGCTTTAGGAAATTGGATGTCTTTGCTATGTTCTCCCTATCTTGTTTTATTTTCCTTTATACGTATCTACATCACTGGTGCTGTTTTTCATTAAATTCATTCACCTTTTTCTTTTATTTTGTCTCCAATATAATATAAATAAAGGACACAGTTGTATACGTTTTCCAATAGTCATAAATCGATTTAACGAAAACAAATCCGGGTCACAAACCAAAACTGAGGGAAACACATCAACTATAAGAGATAATCAGTTGTGCAATAGTTGATACACTTGATTATTAATATGTTATCATTTCGTTTTACGTCAGCTTAAATGTGTACCGGTTTAATTGGAACTCCCAGTGCATTGTCTTTTTAACGTTACAAAATCCAGTTCTTTTTATAAGAAAACCCAAAATACACATAATTTGAATGAATTTTAAATTCAGATAATTTTTTTTCAAAATAAGCATATAAAGTACGGTTTGAAATACTTACAGAGTAGCTGAACCAGTTTCTTGCCAGAATCCATCAACTAAAACAGACCCATTAGTCCAAATCCACTGATTATTGAAACGGTCATCAGCCTGAAAAAGTTAACTTACTTATTGCGATTATGACAATAAATGTTGTCAAGAGATACCAAACAAAAATTTATGTTACCATAATAAAAATTATTGATGAAAAGCACATCTTTTTATCTGTTAAATTAATACTGTAATTGTACTTTAACCAAAACTGTCTTCCACATGTTTTGTTCCGAATATGAAAGTACAAAGACAAGTTTTGTTTTGGCAATTATAGCCAATTTTACGGTAACAATTGAAAAACTGTGAAGTACTATCCTATGGGCACGATGCTGAACTCGTAACGATACACTTTATATTTTTGATAATTGAATTATCCCTACATTTGTTAGTTCGAGCGCCACTTATGAGTCTGTTTGGCATACTGAATTGTTAGCCTGGTTGATCTTTGATTTTTCATATCATGTCTTCAACAAAGATATAAATAATATGTTTGTCGCCAACCTTGCTTCAAGCTAAAGATTTTGCAAATTGCTTGTAGAATATTAGTTATTTAGCGTGAATAAAACATAAAGTTAAGTTTGATGCTTTAAAAAAATTTACCGTAAATAATTTTTAAAAATCGACATTATAATTCCAACAGTCTGTTACCTTTAAAATTTAATTGCCATCGAATTAATTCGATCTCGATTTAACCAGTTTACAGTGATTTGCATGAAAGAGGAAGGAAAGATACCAGAGGAATAGTCAAACTCATAGATCAAAAATAACTTGACAAAAAAATAATAGATGCATGCATTTCCATTCACATTTTTATTTACTTCTGAATTTATAGTATGCCAACCTGTAATAAACTGTATTATACTTTGTGAAAATTACAAATAATATCCACCCCGAAACAAAACAAAAGATCTTGACACGGCTTGAGAAGAAAGAAAAAATGCCATTTTCTGTAATTTAAAAATTATTTGATTTCATTGCCAATTTCATCAAGTTACATATATACGAATGAACTGCATTAACCTGCATCAGTATCTGAACTTACGGAATGAAGGCCAATCCATAATTTCTGTCCATTATTTTGTACGAAGTCATATAGTGCAAATTGTTCGTTTGTCGACATGGGACTGGCAACAGTAGCGTTCATTGTTTTGCAATACAGCCTTAAAGAAAGAAACATGCAAATAATAATATATACGTGATCATAATAAAAAATCATAATTGAAAACCAAATTCCTACCCCTAGAATATAATACCTAAGCTGTATTTAGCAAAACCTTTTTGCCTTTCAAACCTTTATTGAGTCTTTTGTAGAAGAAAAGTGCGTCTGATGTACACATTCTATCATGATATCTATGATGAAGTTATTTACATATAGTCTATGCCGAAGCATAATTATGTTTGTGAGAATGTCCCAATAAATAACAATGAATGGAGTACTCAATGTATAAGTTTAGGTTTGCTAATGAAGCATGTTCGCCATAAAATACGAGTCATTTAATAATTTCATGTAGAAACAAAATAGTTCAACAGGCTTTCAGACACGTATATGTGACCTGTTATATAATGTTTTTCACTTATTTTAACAACTATTTTTTCTGTTTTTAGTTTGCAGCATTCTTTTTCGATTAAATGGCCCATCAGGCAAAGGCAAACCTAAAATCGTCATCATAAAGATATGTTGTAAACAGCACATGTAAAAAAAATAAAACATAATCAAACAAGTGCACAATTGGATAGCATTGAGGAAATAAAATTCTTAAAGGTTTTGCAAGATAAGATAAGTTATGATAATCTATTCTAAAAAGTAAAATCACAAAAATACTGAACTCAGAGGAAAATCAATTTGGAAAGTCCATAATCACATGGCAAAATCAAAAAA
Source organism: Mytilus trossulus (assembly GCF_036588685.1). NCBI lineage: Eukaryota > Metazoa > Mollusca > Bivalvia > Mytilida > Mytilidae > Mytilus > Mytilus trossulus. The sequence goes on along the minus strand of NC_086374.1, from coordinate 103,381,082 downwards.
ACAAAAAACAAAACGCATCAAAAACGAATGGACAAGAACTGTCATATTCCTGACTTGGTACAGGCATTTTCAAATGTAGAAAATGGTGGATTAAACATGGTTCTATAGCGCTAACCCTCTCACTTTAATAACAGTCTCATCAAATTCCGTTACATTTACATGATGCGTTAAATAAACAGTCACAATCAATAAAATAGTCAAAATATGGGAACATCAGTCATCATCGTATAACAATTTAACAGGACACAACAACATCTACTATCTACGAACACATGGATTGATTTGAGTGTCTGACGTCAGAAAAATTATATACGTCACATAAATTTGTCGTTCAATGTGCATACAATAGTTATCAAAAGTACCTGGATTATAAACAATTTTAAATTTTACATAGGCAATGAGCGCAGACAGGGTTAAAAAATCAAAAGTATGTAAGAATAAATTACAGAAATCAAACTAGTCCAAAAGTTATACATATAATTTATGAGGTAAAGGGTAGTAAAATATGTTTATTTTGATAAGTTCAATATTTTGTAAACAGTTTATTTATAATTTTGACTATGTCAATAATACTTCATGTTAACACAGAAGTGCTGTCTATCTCGCTGGTGAACTTTACTTGGATTTGTAATTTGAAGAAACCTTTCCAGATAATCTAAAAGTAACTTTAAGGTGTCCATTCTATCGAAAAACATACTTATAGCAATTCATATAAAAACTTCTTTATTATCAATTAACATTAGTCCATGTCTTACTTTGCTTGCTTCCAACTACCTTTCTGCCCATGACCTGTTACTTTATAACATTTGTCGCCATATGATTGCCAATCGTCCGCTGAATTACATCTGATTTGCATTCCTAGAATAGATACATAGAAATTATACGAATTTAATCTTCTTGTGAGGTATTTATTTTCTGTTTAAAATAAACATTAGCTTAAACATTTGATAAGTAAAACGATTTTTTTTGGTTTACATTCAAGTTGTAATAATGCTCATGATAATTAAAATAAAGCATGTAATCAACGCTGAATTTTGCAATCGTATCTTACGGGATCAGATTCAAAACATAGTGTAACAGTATTTGCACCTCCATTCAGATTAGATGCTTGGTCCCTAAAAAAAGTCCCGTATGTCCTTGAAACTCTACTGACTAATTGACAAAAAAAATAATAAAACGTTACATTATAACTCTCTGAAATGATAACAGAACATATCAAACCGAATATATAACATAAGAGTATACAAGCAAGTGACTATTAGAAGATCTTGCCATTTATATTGCGAGAATGGTAAGCCGTTGCTAAAAATGTGTGTATAATATTTATATATATGTGTAGCAACAATGTTACAAAAAGACACATTTCTATGTCATATAATTACCAGCTCGGCGCTGACACAGTACACCATTTAATGTATGACATTCGGCCACCAGCATTCCAGTTCTACTATCAAACTTTATGCAATTATGTCCTCCTATTAAAACCTTTTTAGCAAGCATACTGAAACAAAAGGAATATAATTAAATGAAATGAGATTTCAAACATTACCATAATAAAAGCAACTAAACAGATCGAGACTGACCTATACAGTACCGAGACTGACATATACAGTACCTTTGATAAAAAACAGTTTTGGCATTGATACAATTTACGATGTTCTGTTGATATATTTACAACATATAAATTTAAAAAAAATAGATGGCTAAAAACTGGCATACACGAACACCATCATACAGCTCTAGTTAACGGTGGGTGATGGCTAAAAACTGGGCTACACGAACACCATCATACAGCCCTAGTTAACGGTGGGTGATGGCTAAAAACTGGGCTACACGAACACCATCATACAGCCCTAGTTAACGGTGGGTGATACACATGAGGACTTAAAGTCTGACAGCTGCGGTACCAATCTGTTCTAATGCAATGGTTATTGTTGGTTGTTTTTGGTTTGTTCTACATTAACTGTCTAATAGTTATTAGTATTCTGTTTGAGAGACAGTCCACATACATACATTATACACCATCCAATCGTGGAAAAGACAATTCAATCGTACTAATGATTTTTAATGTAAAACTAATTCTACAACAATATTAGCCGTATGACCATGCTTTTATAACTAGGTATTTAAAGTATTGAAGATAAGAATAGTAAGTACTTACAGAACATTGCTATGAACTGTTGAATTATCGGCCCATTTCCAGTCCTCTCCAACAAGATGTAATCCAACCCAGAATGAGAATCCCTTTACTAATAATCCAGCATAGGTTTTAACTTCATCCTGTAATTTCAACAACATAAAAATCGATGACATTTCGAACATTTTAATTGACTAGTGAAATTAGCTTCAAATTAACGAGTTACATTGAAAAGTAGAGCAGTGGACATATTAGATGTTACTAGGTGTGTGTCTGGTTTGTCAGACACTAATTTCAAGTTTGTTTTTTTTTTTTTTTTTATAATCGTTTACATTTGTTTTAGGCGGTATTAAAATAAGAAATATGACTGCCTTTGAGACAATGAGATTAATATCCGACAACGAATAGTGGACGAGAGTGAAAACAACTAGAGGGGACTTCATATGGTATTAAAAAAAGGAAAACGCTGACCGTATGGTCATCTATAAACAATGATTTCGAAAAAATGATAAACAATTCAAATAGGGAAACTAACTGCTTGACCAAGGCTTAAACAACGAAAACTCATTTATGCCCCCATAATGGTGGACAGAAACGAACGTCACTTACTGAGTTACAGGCCCATGAGTTTAAAGTGTGGCGGGATTTAACACCCTTGTGTTACAGCACATAATAAGATAAAAGTAACAGTTATAAAGAGCTGGATTTATTAGGTTGGTACTAAACACAAAGGTTTGAAAGAAATGAGTAGGTCCGGTAAGACCTCTTTTTGGCCCCAAAATATAGCTGTTTTACAAAATTGTTAAACAGTAAACTTTTAGTTATTTATTGGACAGTAGAATGCTTCTGCTACATAAATATGGGCTGTTTGACAATACATTGCACATATATCGTGTACTAGCACCATTAAGTCATGCTTAATCACTGAAATCTTCACAATTCTAGCATTTTAGTTGAATTTTAGACGGTTTTCGTGTAAAACGAAAGTGGCCGCATTCGTGTTCATCCTTAATATTTAAATGTAAGTTGTATTTGATGATAATACATACCATATATAAAGGTTGAGAATGAACACGGATACGGCCACTTTCATTTTTGACAAAAACCATATGAAAAGGGACATTTTTCGGCATATTTTGTAGATTTTGCACATTTGAGCTTGAATCGGATCGTTTTTAATGACAAAATCAGTTAAAATCTTGAACATAAACTAATAGAATCAAATAAAATAGACACTTAAGTGTTTAAAAAGTGGTCGGAATCTTTCCTTAGATGAACCTGAAATTTGAGGCCAAAATCGGTCCTTACCGGACCTACTCTTTTAAGCATTAGTGTCTCTTGTTTAATTAAAACATTTATAATTTGTCAATTTACTTGTAGAAAATAAACAACAGAAACACGTTATATCTACATAATACTAAATTAGAGTGAAAGAAGAAATTTAGATGTTTTAAGTAAAGATATATATATAATTACAACACCCACGTCACATCAAATAAGTAGATTACCCTAAGGACGCTGACCAAGACATGTACATGACATTTCATAAATATAGATGTTCATTCGTGTATCTAACATGAATTAACGTAAAACATACCTTAAATTTTCAGTTCAAGATGATTATGACAACATACAATATCATATATAACTAACATGTTTTTAATCATCTGTGTATGAAATAAAATTGTAAACGAGTCTAAATTGAAAACTACGTTCAAACCTGTGATTGCGTTGGATACAAACCGCAATTTTTATACGTGTGCATGAAAAACAAATTTCGTTTTAGAAGGGTCTAAATACAGCACAAACAGCATTTTCCAAAAGACCAAAAAAGTGAAAAAGTATATTTAAACAAAACGCATTTAACTAACAGGTCAAACAACTGATGTTCTTTAACCCTGCTGACTGCCATTGACGATTGCCAAATAAAATTGATCACAAGATATAACAAAATGGATATTAATATGAATTTAATACTCTGCAGAAAATTATAAAATTGTGATTTACTTTTTTAATCAACATAAAACGGATATTCATGATATTACAACGGGTTGTAGATGCAATCCCCTTACTTTATCAATGAACGTGGTATACTAAGGGACGACATCAAAAGACCGATGTAGGATAAAAAACTTAAATCTTATAGTTTGGTTTTTTTGTTTTTTCTTTTGGGGGGGGGGGGGGGTGGGGTTCTACAAGTTTTGTATATCTTAAATCGATTTTTACGGTAAATCAATTTTTCCCAAATTAAGTTAAGAGGGGGTAGGGGTCAGTGGAAAAACTATGTGAATTAAGTTTTTTTTATCCTACATTGAACTTTTAATGTCATCCCTAAAATACTTGGGTATTATCAAAATGTTGTGGAAATATGTCAATAGAAAGCTGAATACCACATGTGTGCCAATTGTAAGAATTTCAAGAACTTACAGGTTCACAGCTGCTAATTATGATGTATAATCAATAAATATAAAAAAAAAGTTATTCGTGTTACAATTAGTCAAATTCTACTTTTAAAGGACATAGGGTAAGGGAATAAACAAGAAGAAGACAATTTACTTCATGTCCTTTAGTTCATAAGTCTTAAACCTTATGGTAGCTTTGTAACCATGAAAGGCACCGGTATGCTTAATGACATATTCAGAGAAAAGGAACAAATGCTATTTTGAAGACGTTATTAGTAGTGAATTTAAAGTGGAAGTGACTCAAGCATTGCAATAAAAACGGACACTCACAGACAATTACATCCACGGAACATCAGTCTTATTTAAATAATATGAACAGTCAATTGGATCAGTTTCTACTGAAATGAATAATAAGATTTAATAACAATCACAAGATTTATCCTTAAGAAAATCATCCTGAAGGACAACATCTTCAATAAAACAAAAACTAAATAATGAATAGCACAAAGAGGATGAACTTACCTGTTGTTGGACACTGTCAAATTTTGCTAGATCTGCCTCTTGTGTTTGACACCAGTGTCGTCCATCCTCCCAAGTCTTTGTAGCATAATTATATCTAGTACGGTAACAATGTGATCCAATCTTAATCCAGTGCAGTGGACATCTTGGATCTATAAGTGATATCAGTAATCGCAATTTTATCCATAAGTTTCTAACACTTATTTCAATAACTATCGTATTATCACGAGTTTACGATTTTTTGTCATTTAAATCATGAAGAGGTATATGGATGTTATATTCAAAAATTAAACTTGTTATGCAAGACTAAGAATTATGTGGTAGCAGTGTAGCGGGTTTGCATTTTGATATCTTTATAACTTTATACAAGATATGAATACTGAACGAAAATTTCGCCACAACTGAAGAAACTACTAATATATTAACAGGATATAATGGCTTTTTTTTTATTACCAGTGGCGGATCGAGACAAAGGGGGGGGGGGGGGGGGGGAGTCAGGGATCTGGGGGGGGACACTTCCTTTTTTTTGGACGATCAATGAATTTGAATGTGTAAAAACGGTTAAACCCCTTTTTTTCCTTTGAATCCCACCTTTTTTTTAAATGGCTGGATCCGCCCCTGGTTACAATAACCATGAATACGTAACACTGCTTTAAGATATTTTGTGGACTTTCGTGTATAAGTAAAATCATATGAAGATGATTTATCCGAATATGCTGTCTTCATTTGCATATTTACTCAAAACGAATTTGAACTTGATACATGTATAAGAAAGAATATACAGAACTTTCAGTAAATAATCAAGCTGATTAATGATTAAATATACACAAGCACCACGTGGTGAAAGAGTTTAAATGTCAAAATCATGATAATTTTTACAAACGTCCGTACAGTTGTCCGTGCAGTATAGTCAATTCCTGATCAATATAAAAAAGAAGATGTGGTATGATTGCCAAAGAGACATCTTTATAGCTTTATAGCTTGTTGTTCGGTGTGAGCCAAGGCTCCGTGTTGAAGGCCGTACTTTAACCTATAATGGTTTACTTTTTAAATTGTTATTTGGATGGAGAGTTGTCTCATTGGCACTCACACCACATCTTCCTATATCTATCTGTCCACATAAGACCAAAATGACACAAACATTACTGAACAACTATAGGTAACCGTACGACTTTCAACAATGAGCAAAGCCCACACCGCATAGTCAGCTATAAAAGGCTCCGATAAGACTCTGATTGGTGTTTTTTTCAGGCATTTAATAATATTTAGGCGCCTACAAACAGTACATTAATTTATTCATGACATGTTTAATTCACATTCCTTTATGTCAGTCTCTTTCAAATGAAATATGTATTACAGTACAAAATAACATTAAAAAAAACATCAGGTACATGTAACCAAAACATGATGACCTATATTTGAGAAAAAATTATAACACGTTTCCTAGAAAATGTATATATATTTTAATAATTGATAATTATTTTAATAATATATCTGCAGAAAAATAAGGGAAAATATTGGCTTAAAAAGTGACCGGGCATAGGAGATCTGTTTTGCGGAAAGTTTCGGTCATGGTCTGCATAACATGAGATTGACGATTTAAAAAAAAAGAAGAGGAAAATGAAAGAAAAAAGAATATTGCCTAAATGTTTACACCCTTTTTTACCGGTGTCCATTCTTGTAAACATGACATATATCAAATACAGAACATGATAAAATAATGTACGTTAAATTAACTTCCAATTATGTGGGTCAAAATTAGTTGGTTCGCAGCATCTACTGTTGAAATAGGCGGCTTGTGCTGTTGTGTACGAGTAAAGAGAGGTCAAAACAGGTTTGGTGTTATTATTGGTAGATATAGGAAGAATCTAGGAAGATGTGGTGTGAGTGCCAATGTGACAACTCTCCATCCATGGTACATGTATGTCATACTTGTAGCTTAAATTGATATAGTAATAGGTTGAATAAAGACATTATGATCTACAAATATAACGGTACAGTTGTTTATGACATGTTATATAGATATTTTTGGACAGTTTCGTTATGAGAAACATATAAATATATTTCAAGGTAATAAACATTTATGATATCTAATTTAGTGCGCACGCCACTGATAGATGGAATATACTTGTCATGTACCCTTAAGCTTTTGAAGAAAAAATATTGTTTATAAAATAATCTTCATTGAAACAAGGATTACAATTGGGTAAGTTATGTGCAGTCTACAAAAAAAACATGATGCAGTGACCCTCAAATAAAAAAAATAAATAGGTCAAATATGATACAAAGTTGAATATAAAGTATAGCATCAAAACCAAAAAGGATATGAAATGAGAGACTAAATTCATTTATTGGTATCTTAACCAAACTTTCTTCCAATCATGGTTTTGTAATTGGGTAATATCTATACTACTAAAATAACGAGGTCCAATTTGTTAGCCGGATCGACGTAAAGACGACTGGTAATACAACTGACTCAACAAGAGGAAAATTTGTTTTTCCAACCGGTACCGGTGCGATGAAAGATTTGTTTGAGGGTAACAAATGTTTATAATAATCACAAATACTTTTAGAAATGAAAAAAGTGAAATGGACAAATATATAAGGTTAAAATATCAAAACGGGAGTTTTTGCATTACCTTCCGATAATTTTAGAAAAAAAAAGAGTAGTGGTAATTATTTCGCTTATGAAACAAATACCCCTAATAGTTGAAATGACGTGGATGGAGGCGACTATAGGTCATCGTACGGTCTCCTGTAATGAGCAAAACCCATACCGTATCGATTTTCTTTTTGTACGCCTCTTATTGTCAACGTTAAAAAAATATTGATAAACATTATCATTTGGTCTTTCTATTTAGAACGGGAAAATAAATCAAGTTTCGCAGGCGGTAGGAACTGTATTTTGAATCCGAGTGGCCCGGCATTGAAATATTTAGAACACACACAGTTTGCTTATAATAAAGCAACACAACTGCAATGGATGCTACTACACAGTATTATTTACATAGAAGATAGGCTACAAAAATGAAAATAAAATCAATTTACTGTAAAGAAAGTGAAAGAATACTCTTGTGATATGCAAATGGATCTTTTGGAATTTAAGATATGTTGTCAAATGTCAACCAAGTGTAACGATTCTTTCAAAATCAAATATCGTTAATATGGACAAACGAGAAAAATGTATCAAACGTAAATTAATGGATGACGTATATATATCAAATTGATTTATCATTTTAGTAGTGTATTGTGTAATTCATTTTAAAATAAATTTTGACCATTTTAATTCAAACATAAAAAAAACATCTATTGACGTAATTGGTGGTGAATGTATTATGATGACAAATTTTGAGGTATCCTTATATACTCAAGGCAAAAAACTGAGTAGCATTAAAATAATCCCGGTCTGCCTTTCTAGCTTTTCTTATGGAGAAAAACCTGAAAACACACAACGATTTGCTTGGCCCTAATATGCACTTTTATATTTGATCTATATACGCTCCCTTAAAAATATGTTTAAGATGGTAAATATGAGGGCATTATGGTGCAACTGTCACGTGGCTTCCGTCATATATAATCTTCACAATGTTCACCTGGACGCTTCTATTCTAAAGTAAAACATCGTTTATATTTTACATACATGTCAATTTTCATCTATACTCGTCAGGATTGAAAAACTGTGCGAGCATTTTTGTTCGAGTTAGAGCTGAACATTAAAGAATAACATACTCAGAAAGAATGTACTAGTATAATGAATTTATATGATTCTTCAAAGTTTTTTGCGTAAGCACGGGTATGAAGTCAATGACACTTTAAACACATATTTGTGACATAGGCAGAGTATACTTCATTACAGTTATGATATCTTGGTTATGTGACGGGAGTGAAAAAAGCCAGATTGTCAAACTTTATTTGAAATTTTACTACCATCACGTGAAAACGCATCATGATATAAACGATAAACGTTTGTTTGTTAAAAGAGATTAACAGTATAATATATGCGTCAATAAGCCGGACAGAACCCAATCATAATAAAAAAAAATATTTAAAGAAAATATTAAGTATATTGATATTTCTGAAGGGAAAAAGCACGTTACGCCCAGTGACAAACGTTTGAGGGATATTTGAAAACACATTGATACAATGCTAAACAGTGCATGGTTTTGTATGAAGAGATGTCCAAACATATTGAAGATGGTAGCAATTGATTCATATTTGGTTGCCTAATATTTCCGGCGTTCAATTTATTGGGGTCTGAATGGTTTTTACAGAATAGAGAATAATGAGCAAGTGCTGCAATGAAATTGGTTAGAAATTAAAGAAGAAAAGTAGAAAAGATAAAAAAAAAGCATAAAATATACAGAATAGCGAATGTCGCGGTGTCAAAAGATGAAAAATGAAAAATGCAGGCAAAATTTTTAAAGAATAGAGAAAAAATTATCTGAAAAATTGAAGAATATAGATTTAATTAATCGAAGAACTCCCTACGCAAATCCTAATTTATACACATACTACAAAAAAGGATGTAATGATATTAAAAAACACTTACCTGCAATCACACAAACATGACACATACAATATAAAAGTACACTTCCTAAAAAATATTGTGTTAACATCGTATCAATTCAATTGTCCGTTCGGAACACTCCGATACATCTAAACTTTTTTAATCTAATAACATAAACATCCTGAATTAAAAACAACGAATTAAACTTTTAAATAAATTAAAGTGTCTAAATTGACGGATGTTGCAACTAAAGTATTTATTAGTAAAGCTGTTTTTGCGTCACGGAACTACTTTTTACACTTATAAGGACAAGATGTTAAGATAATGAAAAATATCAAAATGACAGATACATAGTAAACGTATCTTGTACCACATGCAAAGTTACAGTTTTTTACTGTGGCTTCAGGGTATGGATGAATTAAGAGGTCGTGGCATCAGTAACATAAACAATATCATAAATCTATGATGTTGCATTTTCCTCACCGCTTGTCATTGCTCATTTGTATTCTCATTAATTATCAAAAATTTGGTTTCATGTTCATATTAAGTAAACAACTAAATTCATACGGAATTGACGATTTTCATATTCGTTATTTCTCGGTGTAAATATTTCCGCATTATAAATTATTTTTTTTACTTTTTTTTTATCATTTTGATATTCATACTAATTACTTTATTAACTTGGGTATCGTTCTTATGATTTTATTAATTACAATAGTTTTGGGTAGTTAGCCTTTGTAGCCCTCCGTATAATTTGAATTCACGCTCCCCTTTATGTGTAGCCCTCCGTATAATTTGAATTCACGCTCCCCTTTATATTGTAGCCCTCCGTATAATTTGAATTCACGCTACCCTTTATGTGTAGCCCTCCGTATAATTTGAATTCACGCTCCCCTTTATGTTGTAGCCCTCCGTATAATTTGAATTCACGCTCCCCTTGATGTTGTAGCCCTCCGTATAATTTGAATTCACGCTCCCCTTTATGTTCATGTGGCAAGCTAGTACTTCAGGGAATCACGTCATAATATTTAAGAAATGACTGTAATATTTTTTCTGTCTATTAGAAATAACATAAAAAATGTGGTGCACACTGTTAAATAACCCGCTACGCGCGTTATTCAGTGTGTACCACATTTTTATGTTATTTCTTCATAGACAGAAAAAATATTACAGTCATTTCTTATGATTTGATTCTAAATTCCATTTTAAACCATAGAAAACCATGAAAAAACGTTGATGACGTCACGGGTCACATGACTAAATTATGTCTATGTGCTCATAACTAAAATAACGTCAGCCAATCAGAAGACACGTTACATCTAAAATTAAATTATAAGTTAATATAGTTTGTTATACTATGATTTTTTGGAATCACTTTGCAAACTGCAAAATATACAAAATATTACACACATCGTTGTATTTCAATGGCGGATCTTTTATCTTTCCAGTAGAAATGCATTTAATTTCAAATCATCACAAGTTTCTTTTACTAATGGTGAGTTAATACATAACAAAGGCTTTTTATAAAATTTTAAATGAGATATTAAATGTTTTCACTTTTAAGTCAGTCAATTTTTACGTATTACGGAAAATCTTTAAACTTTTTCAACTGCTTCTACTCAAGTTGATGGATATTTAGCAGCCCAATTATTTTTTTTTTGCTGAGCGTGTTTAAGACTGTTGATGTACTTTTCGTGTTTTCTTTTGCCGTTCGGTCATGGTACTGCATATAAGTCAATTTCCGGCTAATGATTGTCGACAGCCATGTTTTATCTTCTTCTTTTTTGTGTATTGCCGCCTTTTTATTAGCTTTATAATCGGCATCTGTTTTTTATTCTCCTTTATACTTTCTTTGTTTTTAAATGTAAAAAGATTATTGAAGAATATGTGGTATGAGTGCCAATGAGACAACTCTCTCATCTAAGTCACAATTTGTAATGTCAACTATAGTTATGGGTCGAAGAACGGTCTTCCACATTTTGAATGAATCCTTAAATCTAGCAAGTGTTCTCTTGGGATTTTGAGAGCGGAAGACAGGGGAAATAGAGGTCCTATAATCCATGTTTTTTTAGGACTCTTACACTATACATTCTATTGTTGTTCAAATTTAAAAGACTTTCCTTATCTTCTCTGAAATTGTTGATAAAGAAATGAAGAAAAATGAATAAACATAAATGTATCATATTAAAGACTCTGTTCAATGGTAAAACTTCGATAACATTAAAAACCTGAGAAAAAAATTAATACAAACAATTTCATACAAAGAGAGACAACCAGGTATTTCGTTGCCGTCTTAATTTTCACATTTGTTAAAAGAAAATATAGCTTGTAAAAAAAAAAAAATCGATAGTACATTTTAAAGTCATAAGAAACGAGTGACCGCTGAAAAATAATGTTCTTCCAATTCTTAAACCAATGCATACAAACATCATAAACTTAGTCTTCTGTGCTCGAATTTATCATTTTTTTCGTGTCAATTTCGTATAATCGTCAATTTTTTTTTTTCAATCGGTCAGTGTTGTGAAAATATGGCAGGTAAATAAAGTTCGTGTTTTGAAGCCGAAGTTTAACGATTGTCACCTGTTGTCAACAATTGACGAAAAATAAAAAAAAACAGCATGGAAATTGAGCACGTGTTTAACATGTAAATTCAGATAATAGTTTATTTTAAGGACATCCATGCGTATTGTGGTCACCGGATTTTTACGAGATGGGTCACACTGAGGTCACCTTGCATACGGAAAATATATCGGGGGAATCGCTTGCTGGAAGGAAGCAATTCAAATAAAGTAAACTTCTTCTAAATATGAATAAATTAAAGAATTTTCTTCAGAAAAAAGTATATATGTACATAAGTTTTACAATGAAAACTATCCATTGAGTTATAAAAAAACATATGCATTATTTTTTTTTGATTTGAGGTTTCTTATGACTTTAAATGGTTGAATTTTTGTAAAAGATTTTATTATCGGAGAATTTAAGAAAAGGTATCAAAAGTCAAAAATAATGTAGTTAGAGGCATTTTATTGAAGTCCTTTTTTCTAAAGTCTGTTATTTTTTTGTTTTCTGCATACTATGAACATACATAATTGTTTATTATAAATAAAGTGTATTTGCTATTTACTATCAACTCCAAGTTTATTATCCACGGCGATCACTGATCTATTATATGTAGAATATCTCTATATAATAGTAGTCTACTACAATATACTAGTATGATTATTACTGTATACATGCAGATAAACGCGAAAATAACTGTCCTGTGTACTTATGAAAATTTTGTGTAATTAAAAATAGTCTTAAGGTGGCATGGTAGTATTTGCATTCCATAATTTAGGTTGCTCTTTTGTGTACAAATGCAACTTTGCATGGTACCTGATAGGACACAGAGGCATGATGATTTAATTTAATTTAATTTATTGTGGAAGCAGGAGAAACGACACACAAAATGAGGTCTTCTCATTTAATAGTATAGAAGATTACGATGTCAATGGAAGCAGTCCCCGCGCAAATGTCATATGTTAAACGGGATACACTGAAAAAGATATATGTTTACTACAGTTATCTATATTAGATACCAATTGAGATACTTTATCAAATAAATAATATACATTAACTCGACACTGAATCTGAACACTCCTAAAGCAAAACGATATATGCATTCTACCAAACAGATTTTCCTAATATTGATAAGGGTGAAATGCGTAGAATAAGAATCGTGCACACTGAAATATTTTTTCTTGCATAATAACCTTGAAGTTGAAACTAAAAACGATTACGTGTATCCTGTCAACCCCTGATAAAAATGATACTGCATGTCTCCTTGATTACTTCCGCGCGACACGGACTTATAAAATGATAAATTGTGATAGTGTATGTTAAAATACCTTGTAAACATCAAAAGAATGCTGATCCAATTCCATCATCAGGTGGAGTCCTCCTTCCTTGGCTGTTTCGGCGCTATTCCACAACAACCTCCAGAGGTGCGCCGGCTCAGGAGATCAATCTGAACCTGGAACTGGATGGCCTACACGGCTCTGATGTCTCAGCTGATGTCATTGCTGTTCTTCTGTAACTGAATGCTGTTCTGTATATCTATATCTGTCCATTATCTACACAATAAATGTTCATTGTTCTAACACTTTGTACTTTTCCACACTTCGTCTCTTTTCCTCCAAATCCACTGTGATGCCACTTCTGCTTCTCTACACATTTCTGTAATCAGTTTCTTCCTCTCTGCTCCTACCACTCCCAAGGTCCTAAGTTCCCGCCACATTGACTGTCCTGCAAAGCCCCTGCATCCGACTTCTATTGCCAAACACCACGTCCTCCATCCCCGCTGTTTGCAATCCTCTACTAGCTGCTGGTATTTTGCCATCTTTCTTTCATAAGCTTCCTCTATTCTGTCTTCCCATGGGACTGTCAGTTCCAGCAAGACCGCCTGCCTAGTTCCCTGTGACCAAATGACTATATCTGGTCTTTGCGATGTTGCTGCTATTTCTGCTGTGAAACTCATGCGTTGATGTACGTCTGCTGTCATCTGCCAGTCTGATGCTGTTCCAAGTATCCCTAAACCTTCTGCCTGGTTGTCTTTCTTTTCTCCAGCCCTCACAAAATTTACAAATATGATGTTCTTCTGCATCTTTCTCTTCTTTCTCCTGGTGGTATCCAACTTTGCTGCTATTGTTTTCAATACACTATCATGCCTCCATGTATATCTTCCATCTTTCAATGCGACTGGACATGCTGACAACACATGCTGTAGAGATGCTGGTTTGTCTTTGCATAAGGTGCATGTTGGGTCTTCTATCAACCCCCAGGTATAGAGGTTTGTTGGGCTTGGTAAAACATCATACACTGATCTTAGGAGAAAACTCAATCTGTATCCCTCCATACTCCAAATCTCGCTCCAGGTCAAAGCCCTGCTTCTAGCTCCTTGCCAATTCAACCAACTACCCTGCTGTTTCATTCCTACTGCCTTAACATTCCTACTCTCTTCTTCCATCTGTCGTATTTCCTGTTGCACCAGTTCCCTCCGTCCCTTCTCATTTGCTGTATCCCACCTTGGTTTTGTTGTCATACCAAATCCCTGTCTACCAACTGCGGTTACACCAACGATGACACTGTGCTTTAGTCTAGTCTCAGCTTCCTTAACTGCTTCCTCTGCTTTCCATTTCCTTCCTGTCCTGATCTTTACTTTGGCTCCTCTCACTTTAGCATCTTTGCTGTCTCTCAACGTCATAACCTGTCTTGTCTCTGTAACTTTATACTCTTCTGTCAATGCCTTCATTGGTAATTGTAGCTTTGTTCCTGTGCTGTACAATCCAATGCTGCTGAAACTTCTTGGCACACCCAACCATCTTCTTAGGCATGCACTGATCTTTCTCTCTAAGGCCTCCACTTTGGACAATGGGAACTCGTAAACTAGTAATGGCCACAATATCCTTGGTAAGACCCCATGTTGATATATCCAGGCCTTATATCTTCCTGGGAGCCCACTTTTGTCTATCTTCGTCAGCCATTCTACCAATTGCTCTTGAACTTCACCCATGTTTACCATATCTGCTAGTGTTGCATCAAACTTTTTACCTAGGCATTTCACTGGTTTCTCTCCAACTGTTGGTATCTTTTCACCTGCTAACAAAAATGTCTCATCTTGCACTTTGCCTTTCCTCACTATCAAACTTCTAGATTTACTTGGTTTGAACTTCATTCTGGCCCACTTAATCATCCTTTCCAATTCCTCTAAAGTCCATCTTCCCTCTATGACTGTTTTTGCTGTCACTGTCATATCATCCATAAAAGCTCTTATTGGTGGTTGCCTGACCCCTGATGACAATAATGGTCCTCTACTTGGTTTTTCTACTGATTTTACAATTAAGTTCATTGCTGCTGCAAACAGGACTACTGATACTGTACACCCCGTTAGTATTCCAACTTCAAGTCTCTGCCAAGCTGTGGTGAAGTCTCCAGCTGTGAACCTCATTTCAATCTTGTCAAAATACTCTCGCAGCATAGTTCTGATAGTTGATGGAACATGATACCTCTCCAATGTCAGGTCTACTAGTTTGTGAGGTATGGACCCATAAGCATTAGCCAGATCTAGCCAAAACACTGCTAAGTCACTTTTCTTCTCCTTTGCTTCTCTTAAAATCTGTGTAATAACGCTGGTGTGTTCGATGCAACCAGAAACTTCAGGCATGCCTCCTTTCTGGACTGCGATGTCTATATATTCATTGCCAAGCAGGTACCTCGTCGTTCTCCTTGCTAAAACTGCCAGGAATATCTTCCCCTCAATGTTCAATAGGGAGATGGTTCTAAACTGTTCAACTTTCTTGGAGTTCTCTTCTTTTGGTATAAAACATCCTTCTGCCTTGTACCATGACTCTGTCATCTTTCTCCTTCTCCAAATTACTTTTAATAGCTTCCACAACCTTCTGATCAGTCTGGGACAGTTCTTATATACCCTATATGAAATACCATTTGGTCCTGGTGCTGACCCTGCTCTTGCCTCTCTCACTACGTCCTGTACTTCTTGGAACTTGAAGTCTGACTCATCAAACTGTTCTTTTGGCTCCTCTGGTCTTAACAATTTCTCGCATTCTTCCAGGTCTTCTCCTCGTCTCTCATCACTGTGGGTCTTACTGAGATGTTCTTCCACTTCTTCCCTCGAGTTTTCCAGTTTACCAGATCCTCTCGCTCCAAATAATCGCTTCATATACTGAAATGGGTTTGCTGTAAATGTTGTTCTCTCCTTTGCCTTTTTCTTTCTATCTCTTCTATGAGTTTCTGCTCTTGTAAGTGTTTTAAGTTTCTCCCTAGTTTCCTTTCTTAACTGCTGTAATGGTAACCTTTCATTCTCGTTGGCGACTTTGTACCTCTTCTTTAACCTTCTCAAGTCTCCTCTCAATTCCTTGATCTTCTTCTGTCTTCGGTTACTATGGCCTTGTTTTGTTGGTTGTTTCCCCTGTGGTACCACTCCAAATCTGTCCTTTCCTACGCTGTAAATAATGGACGTCATTGCTGTTATCTTTCTGTCTACACTGCCTGCTAATGTTACCTCTAAGATGTTTTCCAAATCTTCATCAAGCGCTTTCCAAGCTGCTTTGTCTGCATTCGTTGGCCATTTGATCTTCTCTTTGCGTGGCTCATTCTCTTCTCTACAGGTTGTTGGTTCTATCCTGTCTTCTCTACGAACTGTTGTTTCTATCCCGTTTTCTCTATGGACTGTTGGTTCTATCCTCTCTACCTCTTCTGCCTCGTCAAGTTGTTCTACCTCTGTAGGCTGTTCCTCGTGCTCATCCTCACCCTGGGTCACAGGGAGGCTATCATCACTGTGGTTTGCTTCCTGGATGGTCTCCTCCTCCGTCTGACCAGATCTCTCTGTGCGTTGATTGCCAGAATGGGGTTGCACACATTTCATTCTACTTTGATGGATCTTCAAACCTCTAGAATTCTTACAGACTTTACCACAAAAACATTTACATCCGTTGTTCTTGTTCGTTGTCCTTGTCGGTTCCATAGTCGTTTCCTGGTCCTGTCCTATGGGCTGTTCATCCTCCCTCGCTCTCGCACAGCCCCGAGGGTGTCTTAGTATATATCGTTCCATAGCGTGTAAAATGGGTTCCCCTTCACAGGAAATGCACTTTGACTTGCCAAGCCTAATGCCTCGGTTACCAGTCTCTCCTGGCTGCCTCCTGTCTCTCCAGGTTGCCACTGTTCTCTTCACAGTCGTCAACCAGACTTTCCTGGTGGTCACTGGGTTTCCAGAAGTTGATTACCTTGTAAACATCAAAAGAATGCTGATCCAATTCCATCATCAGGTGGAGTCCTCCTTCCTTGGCTGTTTCGGCGCTATTCCACAACAACCTCCAGAGGTGCGCCGGCTCAGGTGATCAATCTGAACCTGGAACTGGATGGCCTACACGGCTCTGATGTCTCAGCTGATGTCATTGCTGTTCTTCTGTAACTGAATGCTGTTCTGTATATCTATATCTGTCCATTATCTACACAATAAATGTTCATTGTTCTAACACTTTGTACTTAATAGTAAATACATTAATAAAAAAACAAAACTTCAATGAAAATTGAAAAAGGAGATTACCATATCAAATGACGAAATCAAAGCTTCAAACACAACAAACGAATAGAAAGTACTCTCATACATGTACATTTCTGACTTGTTGATCGAAATAAATAATATTTTTACTTCCCCTTAAATCGTACCTCAAGCATATTCTTAAGTTTTGATGTCATGATTTATTTTTGTGTATAAATTAACTATTGCTGGGCCAGCTTTCCTGACTCCTTTACCCGCTATATTCGATCAGGGTTTACAGTTAGATGTTCAACGACTTACAACTTTAGATGACAGAAACCAATCCAAGCCGTACAGTAGACGTTGTAGTTGGCGTGCCCGCGTTAACATGCACTCCAAAACCATTGTATTATGGGGAGTGTTATGCCGATTAACGTCCGAGGGTTGTATCCTATGTGTTGGGTGATTGCCCTACAATTCACTGCCTCGCGGCTTTGGTCCTGATAACGCTTCCTGTCATCTATAATACTACGTCCGAGACTCATCTACCAGTACTCAATCATCGAGGTTAGCGGGCTACCAAGCTGACCAAACTGGCCCTGAAAGCAGCCGTTAGTGAAGAAATAACAACAAAATAGTAAACAAAGAAAAACATCTCACCAAAACCAAGATGGCAGCCTACATATGGCGTCCTCAACTACCTGTTCCTGACCCACAGCATAACATATGTTAAAGCTCAACAAACCGGCACCGAACAGACCGTGCGAGGGCTGAAAAGCCAGTCAAGGTCGTTAAACACTTCATTATATATATTTGGGCGAACGAACGTACGGTGCGGACGAATGGTTATGACGTTAAATTCACGTGATATCCCCGCACGTCTTATCATAAAAGATAAATTTGTGTTGGCCTTAATGTAAGGCTAATTTATACTGCCCAAATTTATATAGACTGTTTTGTGTTCTCCTAGTAAACGTATAACCGAAAGTCAAACTTATGTAATATTAAATATTTGGAAAACAAAAGAGCCTGGAATGGAGTGATTTCTTGTTAGTTCATCAATAGCTACCAACAGACCAAATTTCAAGAAAATCTGAGACTATGTGTGCCTCACCTTGGTTGGTGGTTACAGAGAATTGCTTTTAATCAAAATCATTGTCCCGTATTAGTTTTAAATTACGTTGAATTCTTCAATTCGCCGTTTTTTCGTCATGTCGGCTAACAAGTTGGAAAACTGTACCTTCGCCTTACTTTAATTCCTGATTTTCGTATTGTGATTTTAGAAAGTCATGCTACAATAAATAAGAAACAATGCAACGATGATTGAATTTAGTAGTGTCAACCCTTTCACTATGACCTGTGTATATATAGCAAATCCTTAATACACCGTTTGGTGATGCGCTTGACAGATGCGGAACGTACAGATAAGATATGTCAAGTGTGACATATATATGGCACGCCGTTTTTATATTTATTCAAATTTGAAGATATCTTATTTATTTAACAAGATATCTTATTAAGTATTAAGATATCTTTAATTTTTATAAGATATCTTATTTAATTTGAAAGTAAATAAGATATCTCTATTAGTTTATAAGATATCTCTATAAGTTAATAAGATATATCTATTAATAAATAAGATATCTTATAAAGTATATAAGATATTTTACTTCTTTATAAAGATATCTTTTAAATACATACTTTATAAGATATCTTATTAATTAATAGAGATATCTTATTAACTCTTTGAGATATCTTATTAACTTATGGAGATATCTTATATATTAAATAAGATATCTTTATAACCAATTAAATAAGATATCTCTATAAGTTAATAAGATATCTCTATAAGTTTATAAGATATCTACGGAAGCCTGGAGCTGCCTTGTGTAATTGTTTATAACTAAACCATATTTGATAATTATTGCGATAATGTTTTGTATATTGCAAAATGACGCCTTATTTATCGCAATAACTCGCTGTATCTAACAACAAGGCACTTTATTTAGCGCAATGATTTGTTAATTTTAACACTAAGAAGACTTAATTATCGCAATATTTGCTATATATATACCACAAGTCGCCTTATTTATGGCAATTTTTTGTTATATCTAACAACAAGACGTCTTTGTTATTGCGATGATTTTATTGTGTAAAAACAGTACCACTTATTTAACGCGATTTACAATTTTTTTCGCTTAAAATTTCGGAAGTTAAAGCTAAGTCATCATAATTATGGCGATAGCACATTTCAATTTACATATGTAGCGTGAGCAGCCATTCAGCGGCCATTTTCGTTATGATCAACACCCGATCAACCAGACCATTTTCTCCCGTATGAATCATTTGTTTAATAATTTCTTCATTTTACTAGAGAAGACTAAGTGGACCTACATTCAAAGGAAGCTACCCTCATTCTGAACAATGCTTTTGGTAAGTAAATATTTCATGGTATCAACATAATAGCTACTGTTTGTTCTTTTTATACCACCCACTTGAAACGTGGGGGTCATGATATAGTAATCGTTACCCCCGTCCGTCTTTCCGTCCGTTATGGTAGCCATGCAGGAGGTACCAATCTTTTATCTGCAACTCCGAGATCATCCTTGTCCATTGAACAAAACTTAATAAAACTTTCACAAATTCTTTATAATATAATGCCTCTGTGCACCTTTTATTTCATATATTGATTGAAATATATATTTTTTGGGGTTTGCCATAGCAAAACATGGACTTTGCCATCCCTTATCAACGGGTATTCATTTCTTATTCGCAACTGCAAGATCAACCTAAACCACTGAACAAAACGGACGGACAGACGACAAATTTTGACAGGCGTATAAAAAACAGTTCAACTTCTTTTACAAGGCGAAAAGGAAAATAGAATCGTGAAGCCATTAAACAATTCTTATTTTAATCTGAACATGCAAATTGAATATTATGTTATGTATTTTACATTAGACATATTCACAGAACAACACCATCTATTATGAGAGTCCGAGAAACTATAATAGTGGACAGTTTTCCTACTTATTCCACGTGTTTCCGAGTCATAGTAAACTCGAAGTAGCCTACAATGCATTGTAGTTCATTGACAAACTCCCCGGCAGTTCCAGTTCCGATCCGCATACGGGCCCGAATACTACTCTACACTAATGTCATATCAAAATGAGCAAAAATACAGTTTCTTTACATTTGAACTACTAAGAGCATGAATTATTTGAAATAGATTTGTATTGCTCATGACTTTCCGTGGTTTAATTTAAAATGTTTTTAATTATTACTTTTATGTCAAAAAACCTACCACAGAGAAAGTTGGAAATAAGCAAAAATAAAAAGGGGCGGATGTTAGTCTGGTCAACAAGGTAACTGTGATTAAGAAACGGTTGAAAGTACAATCCAAATTTTCCACACAAACCTTTCTTTAATCAACATTAACATCGTGATAGAATTTCAATATGATCTGTTTGGTAGAACAAATTAACCTCAAGTCATTTGAATATTTCAACATTCATACACATAGTCCAACATTAACCTCAAAATAAGCATTGAAGAAAAAAACAGTTTTTAGAAAGCTCGTACGAGTTCGCTAGCAACCCGTTGCGGGTTTTTAATTTGATAGGTGACTTTTGTTAAATATTTGTTTGTTTTGAGATTGTGACACAAGTATGACTGCTATACCCATATTGTGACTATTTGACCTATTATGTCTGTTTTGTTCATACATGTACATCGTTTTATATATAATGGAATTTGATACGACTGTCACACAAGTGAGAGGTTTGGCGCTATAAAACCAGGTTCAATCCTACATTTTCTTCATTTGAATATGCCTGTACCAAGTCAGGAATATGACAGTCGTTGTCCATCCGTTTGATTTGTTTTTTCATTTGATTTTGCCATTTGATAAGGGACTTTCCGTCTTGAATTTTCATCGGAGTTCAGTATTTTAGTTCCATTTGATAGGATAACGTCATTAATTTTCATGGCATCAATTGACAATTGATGTTATGATAATGTACACACAAGCGCATACGATGCATGGCAGATTTTATATTTATGATTTGAGTTTTCTCTCAGTTTCATAAGAATGAAGATAACAATATTTATTTTAAGCTCCACGGCATCAATTGGTGATTTGAAGATCGCAAATACCCGTTTACTGGCTCTGCAAACGCGTTGCCAGTAAAGTTAGTTTGCGACCATCCAATCGCGAATTGCTGCCGTCGCAGCTTAAAATATAATACAGTTATCTACTGATAGATATCTTTGCATACCTTCATTTTGATCCAATCTTTAAAGCTATCTGAACATCTTCCCCAAGTTTATTATACATCGGATAAGACCATTTCAGTGGAACAAATGCAATAAAATAACAGTCTAATGTTCTAAGTTGTACACTTTTATGTTTCAGATGGTACTTGCTCTTCTCCTGTTCTGCAAGGCCAGTGCTATTCCATATCCAGACATAGAAGCATCATTAGACGAACTAGTTGTATACTATACAAGTTTTTCATTTACAACAATAGAAGTACTCGGGTATTTACTAAACATTCATCATATAATGCTGAGCGAAAGATCATTTTATAGAATTAAAAAACGTTTGAGATTGCAAAAAAGAGGAGTTGAAAGTGCTATTGCTGATATTGTTACAAAAATTTTACAGTTAAGAAATGCAGGATATACCAATATAGGTTATCGATCTTTATGGAATGTACTTCGCTGCCTAGGCGTAAGAGCTTCACAACACATGGTTAGGCTAGTTTTGAAAGCTATTGACGGAGACGGCGTTTTAAGGAGACAAAGACATAGGCTTACAAGAAGACGATACACAAGTAACGGACCGAGCTTTTGCATCCACGTCGATGGATATGATAAGTTAAAGCCGTTTGGAATATCTGTCCATGGTGGAATCGACGGTTTTTCAAGAAAGATACTTTGGCTGAAAGCTACAAGTTCAAATAAAAATCCCCGTATAGTTGCAGGACATTTTCTTGAGTATTTGAAGACAAGCAAAAGGGTTCCAAGGGTAGTACGCATGGATGCAGGAACTGAAAATGTTATAGTTGAACGTACTCAAATAGCTCTGAGATCATTTCATACTGATAGCATGGCAGGACATAGAAGTGTTTCAATAGGAAGATCAACGGCCAACCAAAAGATCGAAATGCTATGGAGTTTTCTGATGCGAAATTTCACAACATTTTGGAGGAATTTGTTTAAAGATATGGTAGATGAAGGTATACTTAACAATGCCGACCCTGTGCATCTTTAATGCAGACGGTTTTGTTTCCTACCACTTATTCAGAGACATTTAGACATGTTTCTACAATCATTGAATTCACACAGAATAAGATCTCAAAGAAATGTTGAATGTCCACATGGTATACCTGACGTTATGTACTACCAACCTTTTATTTACGATAAATATGACTGCTCTTATGAATTGCCGTGCTACATAGTTGTATTGGATTACTTAACTGATATATACACGGATGCTGTTCTACCTAGAGGCACTAAAGAAGAATTTAGACAATTAATAAATACTCTCACGTTTTTAGATATCGGAGAATTCGATGTCATTGAAACGCCAACACAGGCCAAAGAATTGTTCAACTTATTATCTGGCGTAATATCACAACATTTGTTAAATCGATAGACATTTACAGATTTAACATTTATTATTCATGATAGTTATCTGTTATGTCACCATGTTGTCGAATATATGGACCCGAATATATACGCGCATAAGATGTTTGATCTGTTGATGCAAAGAACAACATTAGAGTGCATAATGTGTACATATTAATTTTCTTGTTTTTCGTTGATTATGCTTCTTTTTTGTCAGAATCGATGTAAGTATTGAATAAAAATGTTCTGTTGTATTTAGTATTATATTAATAGTAAAGAATAAATGCTTACTGTTTCTTTTAACAAGTCTTTCCTATGCCCGAGTCATCATTAAATTGATAACAGTTCGACACATTTAAATATGCCATATTGGTCTATTCCTTCATGATCATTCAGTCATTTTTCATATTTGTTACAAAAACCAAACACTTTTCCATAAAAATGACCATCGAGTTTAACGTGTCATACATTAACAAAATATTACGTACAATCAAATCTTATTTGCTGTCAACTCAACCAATCCGTTTCATTCGTAATGAACTGGACAGAGTGTAGCTAAATTATGATATAGTATGTCTCTCGCTCACGTCACTGAGTATAAAAGGGGGCATGGTTTCACATAAACCACGATATTTGGAAGGTATATAACGTCACAGTACCCAAATTGCACCGAGTACCAAAATTGCCTCTACTAGTATTCAACAAAAATACTGGGGAAAATTCAAATCTTACTTGTTTTCTTTGAGTCTAAACCCTTGGTATTTTTCGAGGTATTTATATGATCTGATACAATACACGTCATTTAACATTGCTGAACATATAAAAACCAGTAAAAATCAACAGATTTGTTTTTAACCGACCCTCATTGTCAATTAAAGATGTAAGTTATGATATAAGACAGACTTAATTGTATATATGTTTTATCCATTTATTTCCTGATCGATGGGATCAATGCGTTCAACGAAACATAGTCACCAAACTTTGACTTATTAAGTGAGATACAAATATCTGTATAGCTGCTTTTCATTCGTCTTTAGAAGCTAATGTAAACAGGTAAATGCATGAACAAGTCGAGAAGAAGAGAAACACGTTTGTTTCTCATTACAATGCCGATTGGTTACTGCAGTATTGAAAAACACATCTTTCGAACGTAACAAAAATTAAGAAACCTTTATAGCATCAGCCGTCTATAGACTTATTAAAGAAAACATGTCAAGTTTTACTAGGGAAACAAGTGTGGACACAGTTCAGAGTGGATAGATTGTTTGAATGTTTGCCTATGTTTTCTGAGAAAAAGAGTTCTCTCCTTTATTCACCATTAAACTGTTCTATGTTCAACTGTAGCAAAGCGACACTCTACCTTTGGCCTTTGTTAGTCTTGTATGATTTTAAATTTTAGTTTCTTGTGTATAATTTGGAGTTTAGTATGACGTCCATTATCACTGTACTACTATACATATTTTTTAAGGGGCCAGCTGAAGGACGCCTACAGGTGTGGAAGTTTCTCGCTACATTGAAGACCAATTGATGGCCTTCGGCTGGTGTCTGCTCTATGGTCGGGTTGTTAACACTTTGACACATTCCCCATTCCTTTCTCAATTTTACCTGTACCAAACCCAATAATGTATTAGTGTGTTTTTGTTTCTAATAGTAAGTTATACTGTTAAAGACTGTCACGTAGGAGACGCTAATGGCATGCATTACCAAATGATTCTTATAAAATACCTGAAATTAAATGTCAGTTAAAACAAAAAAAAGGAGGAGAGTAACACATTAGGTGCTTTTCAGAATGATATGGTTTAAATTTACGAGATGGTATCTGATAGTATCTGAGAACCTACA
Organism: Mytilus trossulus; assembly: GCF_036588685.1. Lineage (NCBI taxonomy): Eukaryota > Metazoa > Mollusca > Bivalvia > Mytilida > Mytilidae > Mytilus > Mytilus trossulus. The sequence goes on along the minus strand of NC_086374.1, from coordinate 103,356,006 downwards.
TGCATGAACTATTTTTGGGAGAAATTTTATTTGCTTATACAGGAAATGAATGAATTATGACCGGAGCGGGCCCCCACTTAGGCATTCAATTGGCCGCCATTCATGAAAATTTCTGGATCTGCCACTGAGTTTGTCAAATTTTGTTTAAAAAAAAAAATACATTTGCATAATAATGGACTAATTATGAGCTTAAAGCAACGCACTTTACTAATACATTTACAGAAAGAACTCATGATCAATACAGTGATATACTAAGTACTGAAAATACACGACATTCATGTACATTAGTTCTTCCTATTTAAACCACAACTATGATTTAGGTAGCACTCCATAGTTCGGTGTGTAGATTCGCATTTTGGTCACTTTTCAAATATAACAGGTAGTGTTCAATAAGATTCTTTTTTGGATAGCTGATGATTAAGATGATTAAAAATGCCTTCATAGTGAGCATCAAGAGTATTTAATGTATGAAATATGGCTGTTTTCTGTATGAAAGTCTGTCTTTGCATATCCAAACCAGGCAATGGTTTGTCAATTATTGTAATATTTTTTACAACTTTTTGTTGCACGAACTTTGTGATTAATTTTGCCACAAAATTGGGGCGAGAGACACTCTTTTTTTATTTGATCATTGGGTAGATTATTGTCAATAGTTTGTGAAAAGGTATCACTCAAAGGCATTAAACTTCTAGTTTGATTCAAATTTCGGGGGAATGTGTGACATTTTCACCCTTCTTTTTGCAATTTAATACGTAAATTAATGCAAAATGTTCCCATGGATACACAAAACAGGAATTATATTTCACTCTTTTAACTTTTGAAAATAAAATCTATGAAAGATACATTTGAACGCGTATAACACAAACAGTTAGGTTGATGTATTTGAAAAATAGGAATAGAGGATGATGAAACATTTTGTGGTTCAATTTTAATTAATGTTTTTTTAACTGTACAGTGCTACCTTGACATAAATGTAAAACTACGTACATCAGAAGTCCAGCAAAAGACATGTACTTATCATATTATAGGTTCGTACTATGGATAAACATTCGATTCACAGCAAGTAATTGTTCAATAGGAAAAATACTGGTCAGTCCAATCGTACTAGTTAATGGGACTTGGTATGGTGACCTGTGTCCTTCTGCACGAAAACCTTTCGGAGTATCAAGTTACAATAAAGATCAGTGTTGCTTAGTTTCAAAGCGGGTTTAAATCACATCACATCATGCTCATGATTGTGTTCGCTGCCATATCGTATATACTTGATTGTAAATAGTAAACATATGAAAAGCAATAACTTTCCTTTGCATACCTTTAAAACTCAATCCTTGTCACTAAATAATTTACTATTACGTTTACCCTCCTCTTTTCCCCTTATACGATTTCAAAGTTGTAACACTTCATTGTTTTGGTCCCACTTGAGAGTTTGACTGTGTCATTGGCAATCATACCACATGTTCTACTTGTTTTTGTTATACGTAGACATTATCTAACAACAACATACATCATTTACGGAACGCATCTTGCAACCCAAGAAACCAAATACAGAGTGAGACTGTGCCTAATAACCACATACATCCTATACAGACCGTATCTAACACCACAGACACCATATACAGACTTCATCTAATAACCCAAAACACCATATACAGACTGTAACTAACAAACAGAGACACCATATATACACAGACTTCTAACTACCACAGAAACCATATAAAAACTGTATCCAACTACCACAGAAACCATATATAGACCACATCTAACAACAACAGATACCATAATTAGACTACATTTAACAACCACAGTTGGATGGAGAGTTGTCTCATTGGCACTCACACCAAATCTTCCTATATCTACATACACAATATATATATATATAGACTTTATCTACATACCACAGACACCATATCAATACAGACTTTATCTAACTACCACAGACACCATTTATAGGCTACATCTAACAACAATAGATGTATACCATGTAAAAACTACATCTAACAACAATAGATGTATACCATGTAAAAACTACATCTAACAACTACAGACATCATATAAAAACTAAATCTAACCGCAGACACCATATCTATACAGACTTTATCTAAATACAACAGACACCATATAAAAACTAAATCTAACAATCACAGACACCATATACAAATGTAAAGACTACATCTAACAACAACAGATACCATGTGAAGACTAAATCTAACAACCGCAGACGTCATATATATATATACAGACTTTAACTAACTGTCACATACATCATTATATATATATGAAGACTACATATTACAACCACAGACAACATGCATATATAGACAACATCTTATAACCACACACAACATCTTATAACCACAGACACCATATATACAGACTGCATAAATGTGTTAGTAGAATAGCCTGGTGGTTTAGGCAAACATGTACTTCTAGCGCCCCCATAGACTTTTTTTGAGCGAAGGGTGTCACCTAAGGTCACCTCTCATAATCCCCTTAAAACCCATGTGCATTCATGCGGAACCAATAATTTAATTCTTGAATTCTTGATATTTTTTTCGTTCTTTAGTTCTTTTCGCTGCAAGCAGTTCTTGGGAGACAAATGTCTTCCGCATCTTCCTTTTTAGCTCACCTTGCCCACAGGGCCAAGTGAGCTTTTCTTATCACTTGGCGTCGTCCGTCGTCCGAAAACTTTTACAAAAATCTTCTCCTCTGAAACTACTAGGCCAAATTTAACCAAACTAGGTCACAATCATCATAAGGGTATCTTGTTTAAAAAATGTGTCCAATGACCCAGCCAAACAACCAAGATGGCCGCCATGGATAAAAATAGAACATAGGGGTAAAATGTATATTTTGGCTTATATCTCTGAAACCAGAGAGTTAAATTGTTTATCAGGTGAAGATCTTTCTGCTCTTTATAGTCAATTTTTATCAATTTTCATATTTTTTTGTAAATTTTTACAAAATATCTTCCAATGTTATTAATGGGCCAAGTTCATTATAGATAGAGATAATTGTAGCACACAAATGTTCAGTAAAGTAAGATCTACAAACACATCACCATCACCAAACCAACAATTTTGTCATGCATTTATCTGTGTCCATTGTTTAATATGCACATAGACCAAGGTGAGCGACACAGGCTCTTGAGAGCCTCTAGTTTATTATGTCTACTTTTCAGCTCTTACAAGGCAACCATATATGAAATCTCCTATCTTCCAACCTAACAAATGAATAAATTTAAAATGGTTTTCCTCTTTATTAACAAAAGTGTATTTGATTGACTGTTTGTTTCAAAATTTACCCCCCAGTCAAAAATATGTCATGCTTGTTCAGGAAAACAAGACTTTAAAGTCAGATTTATAATTTAAAAACAAAGAGATGTGATATATGTTAATTTAAATATAGAGTGGATTCAAACAATAAACTTTCACAATGGCAAAACACGATACAGTAAAGTGACTAGTCGTCTATAAAAGGCTTGACATGAAAAGTGGGAAACAATTTACACACAAACAACTGGCCAAATTAAACATAAAAAAACATTTACAAAATATTAACTGTGGGTCGAGACATGAACCACCGACAACCACTAAACTACAGGTTCCTGGCTTGTGCCAATACATACAGATACATGATACAAGGGATTTATAAAAAAAAAAGTGAGAGAGAGGGAGAAAAAAAATCAATCTAAGAAATAAGAAATGTCTGGTATACGTTGTATACTTGCATATAGATCCATGATATACAATGAAAGATTTTATTCAAAGTATTGAAGTACTGAACATCGCATGTCATAGAAGACTATATCTCTATATTTGAAATTGAGGTTAATGTACACAGGAGTTGATAGACAGTCTGAAGTGTGGGAATATATATTAAAATCAAAATCTTGCGATAACTAAGTCGTCTTGTTAGTATGGCGATATATAAGGTGTCTAGATCAAATCATTGCGATAACTAAGTTGTCTTGTTGTTAGATATAGCGAAATATTGCGATAAATAAGGCGTCTTGTTATTTATAGCAAATAATAACGAGAAGTAAGGCTTCTTCTTTTCAAATATAGCAATGCATTGCTCTAAATATGGTGCCTTGTTGTTAGATATAGCGAAACTATTGCAATAAATAAGTCGTCTTATTACATAAAGCAAATTCTTGCGATAATTAAGTCTTCTTACTGTTTAATATAAAAAATCATTGCGCTAAATAAAGTGCCTTGTTGTTAAATATAGCGAAATATTGCGATAAATAAGGCGTCGTATTGCAATATTCAAAACATTATCGCGATGATTATCATATATGGTTTAGTTATAAACAATAATACAAGGCAGCTCCAGGCTTCCGTAGATATCTCTATTAGTTAATAAGATATCTCTATAAGTTAATAAGATATCTCTATTAATTAATAAGATATCTTATAAAGTATATAAGATATCTTATAAAGTATATAAGATATCTTATAAAGTATATAAGATATCTTATAAAGTATATAAGATATCTTACTTCTTTATAAAGATATCTTTGAAATACATATTTTATAAGATATGTTATTAATTAATAGAGATATCTTATAAACTAATAGAGATATTTTATTAATTAATAGAGATATCTTATAAACTAATAGAGATATCTTATTAACTGATGGAGATATCTTATTAAGTAAATAAGATATCTCTATTATGAACTATATAAAAGATATCTTATATAAATAATAAGATATGTTATAAATTAAAAGAGATATCTTATATTTTAAATAAGATATCTTATATATTTAATAAGATATCTTTATAAACATTTTAATAAGATATCTTATTTAATATACAACTACAGGTCACTTTACGGCCATAAACAATGAGCAAAGCCAATACCGCATGATCAGCTATAAAATGCCCTGAAATGACAATGTAAAACAATTCAAGCGAGAAAACAAATGGCCTTATTTTTATTGAAAAAAATAAACAAAAAACTAATATGTAACACATAAACAAACGACAACAACTGAATTACAGGGTCCTTATATCATGCTCTTAAAACTAGATATCATCTCCCATTAAGAAAAAAAAACACATGAAAAAAGAACCTAGTATGTGTTGCTCTCCTAGCTACAAAATGTATCCAACATCAAAGATGTAGAACATATTCTATCATAATCATTTGGTAACTAATGTAATTACTGTCTCCTCCGTGTTGTCTTGAACATAAAAAAATACAAAAATGTGTCCAAAGTACACGGATGCCCCACTCAATCCTTATCCATGTTCCATGGATGGTGAAATAGGGTAAAAATTTAATTGGCATTAAAATAAGGAGGATTATACTTTAGGGAACATGTGTATTAAGTTTCAAGATGATATGATTACAATTTCATCAAAAACTACCTTGACCAAAAACTTTAACCTGAAACTCCCACTTTCATTTTCTATGTTCAATGGACCGTGAAATTGGGGTCAAAAGTCTAATTTGGCTTTAAAATTAAAAAGATCATATCATAATGAACATGTGTACTAAGTTTCAAGTTGATTGGACTTCAGCTTCATCAAAAACTACCTTGACCAAAAACTTTAACCTAAAGCAGGACAAACGTACGAACGGACCCACAGACCAGAAAACATAATGCCCCTCTAATATCGTAGTTGGGGGTATAAACAATTTAATAAATAACACTCATAATGCTCAGATTGTTTGTCATCGTGCAACATAGTTAATGACACCATATAGGAAAAACATAGAACTCATTTTGTCATAAGACACTGTCAAACATCCATACATACTATCCACACTCATCTGTGTCCACACTTATTTAATAAATCAGATATCTCAATTAATATATAAGATATCTCATTTTGTTATTAAGATATCTCAATTAGTTTATAAGATATCTTATTTAACTAAAGAAGATATCTCGAAATTGAATAGATATAATAACGGCGTGCCATACATATAATGACATGACTAAAAGGAAATCGCATCGGATAGTTCCAGAACTTTTTAATTTGTCTAATTGCTTATTGCATTGTTTGAAACATTAATGGATGAAACGGGTAAAATTTTTAGTAAACCCTATCAAGTAAAGTTAAGTGGAGAGGGATTAATATAAGTTGCAAAACTTGTTTCCCAATCCACTATAAATAAATATGTTTAAACTAAGTAAAGTTACCCTACTATAAGTTTGACGTTTAGCTATCTTCGGTTATACGCTTATTAGGTAAACACAAAAACGGCCTTTTGATTTAGTGGTATAGATCCGGATTTTTAGTATTCGTAAATGTGGTTTTAGAAAGTTATGCTGATTAAAATACTACAATAGGAATAATAGTAATATTATTTCCAATATTCTATGTGTATATGTAATAACTTTAGATATATTTAGTTACTTTTCAAAGCTGTGTATGTAGTCAAAGAGGGTGGTAAAGGGGACCCTAAACACGGAAACACGCGAAATTAAAATTGCAAAAACGTAGCACGCAAAATAAAAATCGTGAAAAACGAAGCACGAGAAATAAAATCGTAAATTTTAATGGAAAAAGTAAAACAATTTATTAATCAGCCGTTATTGGAGATTATGTAGTCAATATATGATGGACATGATGACCCCTACGGTCAATCTTACGCGTCCGCTAGTTGCAACTGATTTGAAAGAAAAATATTATTCATAATAATTAATTTGATAACAATTTTAAATATTTTGGGAACACACAATTTAAAACGATCTCCGGACTGACTTTGAATTTAGTCCCGGTTTACTTTAAAAAAAATGCGGGACAAGCACGATAAATAAGGAGTACCGACACGAAACACGGAAAATAAATAAAGTAGAACATGTGCCCTACCAAACACGAGAAACGAGAAATAAAACGTCCAAACACGAAAACACGTGAAATAACGAAAACACGTGAAATATAAAGGCCCAAAACGTTGCACGAAAAGGTCCGAGACCACATTTATTTCGTAGCACTGCATTTCTTTTAGAACATAAATGAACATTTCAAAAATCCCACCAGCGCTTTCTCAATGAAATTTTTACAGTGTGTTGTACTACTTTTGTGACAAATTATAGAAAAATTATGAAAAAATTCATCGGCTCTAAATCAAAATATGGACAATTTTATGCTTAGGACGTCTTGAAATCTTTTGACAGCTTCCGAAGTGCTAATTTTCAACCTTTTTCAGCTGCACCAAATCACTACTTTCCTTTAAAATTCTCGACCCAAATTGCTTTACAGTGTAATTTCACCCCGAACCATATGGACAACGAAAATCAAGGGACGACAATTGTGGTCTCGGACCAAAATAACCCATTATCATCCTCGTCAAACTGTGTTTTTCGGGAAATAATTCAAAAACGCTTCCAAGAAACTTTTGTAATTTTTTTTTATCGCTATGGACGATACCTTCCTTTTGATGTTGATAAATTTGAGATTTTAAGTTCTCCAGATGTGGATACTTAAAAATTCCAAAGATCTTTTAGAGTACATACAATCTAACTCTCTTTCATCTTGTAACAGTATTAAAACATTTGACTTTTTTACTCTTTACACAAGTATTCCACATTCCAAACTAAAAGACAAATTTAAAGAGTTGGTATTACTTTGCTTCATAAAAAAGAATAGCCAACGTAGATACAAGTATCTTGTCTTAGGGAGGGATAAATCCTACTTTGTAAAGAATCCTTCTGATTCAAACAAAAAATTCTCTGAAACCGATATTATCAAGATGCTTGATTTCTCGATTGACAACATATTTGTTACGTTCAGATGGCGTGTTTTTCAACAGACTGTCGGCATCCCAATGAGAACAAACTGTGCCCCTCTACTTGCTGACTTGTTTCTTTATCATTATGAGGCTGACTTCATGCAGGACCTTCTTAGGAAGAAAGATAAGAAGTTAGTAATATCCTTTAACTCTACTTTCCGCTATAGATGACGTTCTTTCACTAAACAATTCAAAAAATTTGGTGACTATGTGGATCGCATCTATCCCATCGAATTGGAGATAAAGGATACTACAGATACAGTTAAGTCGGCTTCATATCTTGACTAACATCTAGAAATTGACAATGAGGGTCGGTTGAAGACAAAACTTTACGACAAAAGAGATGATTTCAGCTTTCTAATTGTGAACTTTCCATTTCTAAGTAGCAACATTCCAGCAGCACCTGCATACGGGGTATATATCTTCTTATTGATACGATATTCCCGTGCTTGCATTTCCTATCATGATTTTCTTGATAGAGGGTTACTGCTCACAAAGAAGCTATTAAACCAAGAGTTCCAAATGGTGAAGTTGAAATCATCCCTTCGTAAGTTTTACGGACGCCATCACGAGTTGGTTGACCGTTATGGAATAACCGTTTCACAAAAGATATCGGATATGTTCCTTACGTCGTAACTACAATCACCTTCCCTTTCATGAATTTGACCTACCGAATTAGACTATTTACCGGATTTGTAATCACATAAGCAACACGACGGGTGCCGCATGTGGAGCAGGATCTGCTTACCCTTCCGGAGCACCTGAGATCACCCCTGGTTTTTGGTGGGGTTCGTGTTGTTTATTCTTTAGTGTTCTACGTTGTGTCAAGTGTACTATTGTTTTTTCTCTTTGTCTTTTTCATTTTTAGCCATGGTGTTGTCAGTTTGTTTTAGATTTACGAATTTGACTGTCCCTTTGGTATCTTTCGTCCCTCTTTTATGGGTTTTTTTATTCATAAAGAAAGGGGGATTTCAAGTTTTATGACTTTAACTAAAAATATTTTCATGAACATTTTGTGACTTGATTATATATATTGATATAACTTCATATTCAATTTAAAACAAATAATGAACTTTTAAGAGTTATTGGATTGTTTTCTTAAAAAGGGACCTTTCAGTATTTTAGATAATATTTCAAAAACTCTCTTAGCATTTATCATGAAACTTTGGGGTCTTGTCCATGTCTATTAAAATAAGCTCCCTTTTGTTTTCATTATAAATTTTTGATATGACATTGGGAAGCAATGAAACTTTTTTAGATGAAAAATTGAAGTTTGATTCTAAACAATATACCTCTTGCCAGTGATTTTCCATACAACTGACACCCGTTTACCTGTTACTACAAAGTATTATACACTTTAAAGCGAAAACAAACAATATTTGAAGAAAATGTAAATTTTGTATTTATTCAACTGTAAAAAGAAATAAGATCCCACGCACCCGCAGCATAGTAACATCAGTGCATGGCATGTTATCATCATTATGTTGATGGAGTGCATGCTGATTAGGAAGAAGAAAGGAGACGAATAAACATATATCTTTGATGCAAAAAAACTTTTACTAAAAGCAAATGTATCACACAAAAAATCTATTTATCTAACTAATCAGTCTCTATCATACTTTAAACTAAAAACCTTTAATTAAAGGACTTGTATGCATGCATTGACTTTATAGTTTATGACCTACGAAATTAGATGTATTTTATGTACGTCTACATGTATAATAAATAAGATCGTTATATTTGGTGTATTGTTTTTTTAACTGATTGGGCAGAGTTTCGATTCTGATTTCCTTTGGGACAGTCTATTTAAGATGTGAATGATACGGATAATTCTCGTTATATTAATTTTTTCTTATTTCTATACACAATCCGTGTCATCAAATGAATTGTATAATAAGTATAAAACAGTTTGAGTTTAAAGTATTAATATTTACTATAGCTGTATTTTAAAGTATCGGCTATTATATATTGTTATTCAGTTTAAAACCTTTAAACTGTGCGATTGATATCTTAAACACGATTTTAAAAATTATAAATAAAAAATAGATTATCTACACCAAAAGTTTTCTTCCTTTATTATGATCATATTATATTAAACAGCTTTAAAAATATCATTCTCTATTTACCCGTGTATGCTTTATCGCTTATAATATCAATTATTTAAGAACATCTGCTAGTTCGAGTAAATCATTCTGTATCACGAATAATGACAAAATGTAAGAAGGTACTTTCGTCTCAGTCAAACGGAATACTAGTAGTTTAAAATTCATAGGTTGGTTCGAGTCGCATATTCATCAACCGACGGTCACTCTAGTAAACTCAACTGCAGAGAAAGCTGCAGAAGATCATACCTTGATTTGCGCGGCTACTTAACGGATAACCCCCCTAAAAAAAAATACTGAACAATCTCCTTGTTTGTGCAGTAAAACTACCATAATGATTACAGATATATCCTATCGAATGCTGTAGACATGGTATTCATTATAACATCGATAGTGCAATAAATCAGATTTTGGATTTTAAAAAAAAGCATTCGGAATAAAAGGAAGAAAAATCTACATGGACATGTTTTAGAGTAACGACATGCATATTTTGCAACAACCGTCGTCAAAGTAGTACTTACAAATTCACAATCTCGGTTTTTAAAAAAGTTCAACGTCTGTGCCTCACTAGACACTATTTATTTTGCGAATACACGGATACAGTTTACATGATAACCGGATCAAAGACAATAAATGGACACGTTATTGATGAGGTTATCCCTAAACACCTTTCTAAAGATGGACTAGTCTACATTAGCAAACATGTTAAACCCCACCTATAATGTGAAAATAAACCAAGTAGTACATATATCTGCTGTTGTTTTTTTTATATGGTCGGGTTGTTCTCTCTTTGACACGTTGCCCATTTCCATTCTCAATTGTATTTAATTAAACTCTAACAAAGTCTTGTGTACAATTTGGAAATTAGTATGACGTTTATTATCACTGAACTAGTATATATTTGTTTAGGGGTCAGCTGAAGGACGCCTCCGAGTGCGGGAATTTCTCGCTACATTGAAGACCTATTTGGTGACCTTCTGCTGTTGTTTTTTTCTATGGTCGGGTTGTTGTCTCTTTGACACATTCCCCATTTCCATTCTCAATTTCAATAATGTTAGTACAACTCTATCCGATACTTTTGTTTACCTCAAGCATACATTGTCTCATTGGCACTCACACCACATCTTCCTATATCTATGTTAAAAAAAGCATAAAATTTTTAGTTTTGTTATTGATTGTGCTTTGATTCAAAGGGCGGTGATGAGTCAGACTTTGCGTATATAAAACGTACATTACGCAAGCATACAAACTGACTGTGATGATTTTATCTACAATTTGGTTTAAGTCCTTTTACTTTAAATTCCTTCTTATTTTTCCAACAGTGGCTGAAAAAATATACGATCTTCACGTATTTAGTGAAATTTAAGCAAAACTTCACATAGAGTGTTTTTTTTTTATAAAAATCACTAGTAATACAAGTTTGCGCACTAAACATACCAAAAACATATTCATCTATCTGTGATACTATATAAAAAGGCAACAGTTGAGGCAACAGTAGTATACCGATGTTCAATAGTTATATAAATATGCGATAATAATTTTTTTAGCAGCCATCTGCAATTTGTAATATTTCAGTTGTGTTGATTTTGTCTTTTAAATTGTCTCAACTTTAAAGAAACAAACAGAAACATAAACATAATTGAAGTAAAATACATCGCTTATCGTAATATTCATTATTAATTTTGAGAAAAAATCAATAGAAATCGACTCTAACATTATTTCAAAATCTTTGACGAGCTTCTATTTTACACCGTCGTTGATTTTTATATTGCTGAGTAGAATATGTTCAACAACGGCATATTTGTTTGTGTGTGGATTTTTTATGACCCTAAAAAGAGAGAAAAACTGAAAAATATATATGTACTGATAGAATTTTACAACTATTCTTCTAGTAAATAAAAAACCAAGACCACACATTTCTAATGTCAGGAGTTGCATCTTTACACGATTAAATAAAAAGTTGAAGGCAAATGTACTTTCAAGTGTATCATTCAGTTGTATATACCTAACTTCTGAGCGTTTGTTCCCAAATCTCTGACCTTTTGGGGTTCGTTCGATTCACTCAGTTTTTGTTACCTTGATATGTACATCCCTAGATGATGTGTGACATTGACACATTAGTAAGCTTCTGTTGCCTCAAAATTCAATCAGTTATGGACAGGTTAAATAAGTCTTTAAACACAAGGAACGGAGTGGAAATCTAGTAATTAAGTTAATTATGTAGATCGCTCTTCAAAAAAAGATCTTTTCATTTCATTTTTAAGCTAGAGATATCAACTCACGAATACTGTATAATAAATTGTAATTGTTTAAATTGTATAAAAAATGTGTCTTTTTTTTTTCAATCATTAATGAAAGTGAGAAAGTGAGATAACATTTCGCTTTGAAAAGCAAGCTTGTTTCTATTTTGTCAAAATAAGCTACGAAACAGCGCTGATGAATTATCCACTTGCAAGTGAGTTAGTCGACTCTTTGAATCCGTATTCATATGAACTTCAATTCAACTTTTTAGCTAGAAATGGGTTAACCTTGTTTTTGACATTTTTGCAGATCATGACTGTTTGTTTTGTAAACACATCGTTGTTAATATAATGAAATTTTATGAGAATGTCATACAAGTGAGAGGTTAAGCTAACTATAAAAGAAGGTTTGCTCCACCATTTTCTATATAAGATCATGTTTGTACCAAGTCAGGAATAAGACAGTTGTTATCCAATCGTTTGATGTGGTTGGGCTTTTGAATTTTGCCATTTGATAATGGACTTTCCGTTTTTTAATTTTGCTCAGATTCGGTATTTTTATTATCTTACTTTTACGCAAGAAATAGGCGTTTTTAGTTATAAAATGAAAAGAATTTCAACATTGAAAGTTGTAAAAGGGTAAACAATTTATTTGAATGATTCCATCTTCAAAAACTAATTCTAATACAAGTCAAACGATGATTAAGATATATTTTGTACCTATACTAGAAAAATTCAATTGCATGACTTTGCTATCTATTTATATCCGCGTGGAAGGTTATACTTATGTGGTTATATGACCATTGACATTCTTCGGAGGTCACAACAATAGTAAGATGGCGTCTAGACTAAAATACACATGAAATATTGATTCATATTATCGAGTCCGTGCATCTAAGATTTAAGACTTTCTATAAATTGGATATACATTTTAGAATTGAGAATGAAAATAGGGAATGTGCCAAAGAGGCAAACATTCGATTAAAGAGTAGATTATAGGTGATGGCCACCATGGGTCTTCAATAGTATGTTATAAACTAAATATGAGTATATGAGTCATATCAGCTGTGAACATGAATTTGACAGCTAGTGCTTCTTCATTGATTTCTTTTGTATAATGTGAACGTTATACTTCGTTGGCAGTTAAATGTAAGAAATATACCCGTTTTAAATACTAGTTTAATAGATACTTCTTTTAGTTCATTTTAACAGCGAAAAATGATAACGACATGCAACATGCCTTATTATAATGGAAATGAAATGAAATCAAATCACAGTAGTATACAATTTGTTATGAAATATGAATCATTTCAGTTTTTCAATTTTTTCTTGGAGTTTTTTTTTCATTTTTATTTATAACGTGACTAATATATTTATTGCACAGTATTGCTGCTAAAAATTTACTTTGTGGGCAGCACTATGCCGAAAGCTGATTGACTCACCCTCTTTAAATACAGTCATTACTTACTTACTTACTTTCTTGGAATCCAGGGAGAATATCTTATAAAAGTAAATTGATATTATATTATAATATTACACTTTGTTACATGATTTCATGTTTACCAAAATAATAGATATAATAAAAATAAGAAGATGTGGTATGGCTGCCAATGAGACAAATATCCACGAAAAAAAGGACAATGGTGTGCACAAGTTATCTTATACTCTATACACATTTATACATTTCATCATTCTTATTGTCCGTAGCCCGTAACCGAGTTATCGATATAAATAATTTTGTATTGAAAAAAGTAATCGAAACCTTATAGATAAAGTATGACGTAAATGAAAATTCCCACAAACTTAAATTTAGGTATGAAAAAATAAAAGTAAGTTGGATTTAAAAACGTATGGTAAATAAACTCATCAATATGTACCAGGAATAAGATTGTGTATGTCTACAAAGGATACAGGTAAGTTTTTTAATTAGAATTAAAATTAATGTGAATTTACATATGCATATTTTATATATGTATGTGTTTGTCCGTGTGTGTGTGTGTGTGTGTATGTTTGGACAGGCTGTCATATTAAAAGTAATACTAGAAACATACATTTATTCATTAATAGATGTTTATGCTATCCTATTCTTGAACGGTAACTATTGAATGCACATTATTGTTGTGATTTCTCTCTTCTCAAAAGTATTTCTAAACACCTAACCTGTTTGTTTGCTTGCATCCACGTCGTATGTCAATAGTGAACAGTTGCCTAACAATCCATGTCCTAACTTTTTTAATTGGTGTAATCGCGTATTGCTGCAACAATATAAATATTTACTTGATAAACTAGAAGTGAAGAGAAATTAAGTAGTATGCAGAGGAAGTAGCAGTTTAACTATTCAAAGCTCGTAAATTCATTTTTGAAAGAAAGAAAAAACAACAAAAAAACCTAATAAATTTAAAATCACATCATGCACATGATGATGAAGAAATAACTGTAAAGCACAAATTGCATGACAATTGATTTATTAATACAATAATTGTATTGTTTGGTAATATTCCAAAAATTCAAACGGAAAGTCCCTTAACAAATAGCATAAACATATCTAAAACACATAAATCGAATGAAAAACAACCGTCTGCATACTACTGACTAGGGACAGGCATTTTCTTATGTACAAAATAGTGGTCCGGATTAAACCTGGTTCTATAGGTGGCTTAACATCTTACTAGTATGAAAGTTTGCTATTATAAAGCAGACTCTAGAGTATGATTTTATAATTAAATTCTTAATACTTATTAGAACGAATGGAAATGCACTCAAATGAAATTGTGACAAAGCTTTATTTTTAAGGAAAACGTTTAATGTTTTTTGTTCTTTCTCCATGAATTCTGTGCCTTGCTCCATCATTTAAATAAAAAGGGTAAACTGTGCTAATGTAAACAAATATTTTGTTTCTATTATTTGGTATGTTCTAAATGAAGTTATAATTTAGAATTTATTCACATTAGATTACTTGTAACTTATCAAGTTGTGATACGTTCATTCTACACAGCGATTGATTTTTGGATCCTTATTATAATGTTTGATAATGATATCACACATGTATAAACCATGTATATTGTCATTGATTTTGCTTTTTATAACGTTGTCAGAACAAATTAGTCTCCTCGTCATCTGTTTGAAAATGCTTAATTTGAAAAAAAACTACCTAAATAGTTTGATTTTGCTTTCTAAAAACTTTATAAGTAAAATTTAGCGCAGCAATTATTGAGATATTTTAAATCTTTCATTTCAATATGTTTTGCTTCGGATGGCATATTTAATACGCCCTAAATTGCATGAGTAATATGATTCAAATATGTGTATTGTAAAATGTGTTTAAAATATAATTATTAAAATAGACCAAGGTAAACTTTTTACTGATATTAATAAACAACAATATGACCTACAAACCGAAATTTGGTTTTTAAAGGCAAGTCAAAAGAATCATGTGTACGTAATTTGAAATTACACAATACAGGCTCCTCAATCTAAACCATTTGTTTAATAAATTAACTTAAGAGAATATATTGATGATACATCTCAAAATCGGCTTGTATATGCTCTTTGGTCAGGTTGTTGTCTCTTTGAAATACAATCCATTTCCATTCTTAATTTTAAAACGCATTTTCAATCTATAGAATGTATAAAATTTTAAATGAATAGACTGTATTACCTTTAACTTTTGAGAGGTTCTTTGGTGCAATAAAATTTTTGAATTTTTGAAATAATAAAATGAAGAACAGATATCAATTATTTTTGTATCGTATATAATGTATAATAGAGAAAGGCTTCACGAAAATATAAGTTTGAACTTTTTGCACCAGTAGTAATTGATCTAAAAGTCAAATGATAAAGGTAGTTTTATATCTACCGCAAACACAGTTTTGGATATTATAGAAATCAACATGCCTGTCTGTCTGTCTAAGTCATGTCCGCCCGTCCAGCATCATGTCTGGTGCATAATTTGTATACTAAACTAGTCGACAAAAAAAGCGATACCCGAAGATGAAGTTTTCATTATATATGACCAATATTGAAGATGGTAATACCAAATGACCACGGAATTATAAATCCGTTTACAAAAAACATTTTTTTTGCGTCCATGACGTCATTTGACGAAATATTTTTATAATATACGTAATATGATGTGGACCTTCAATCACCCCAATAGATATACATTTATAGATCAATATAGTGGCTTCTGTTCTGTTTGGTTGTCAACGTAAATACTTCTTAAACTTATATTTCGGCAATAAATTTGACATAAAAAACCAATATCAGGTAACACCAATTGTTGAAATTGCGATGGAAGTCATGTAGTTGATATATCAGATAGTATATGTTTTGTGGTTTTATATTCGAAACAATAATTATGTATTCATTGTGTTTCATTGTTAAGGAAAAAGGCTTGATACATTCTGATCAAACTTTTTAAAGTTTTGTGAAATATTTTACCGTCTTTGGTAAGTCATATTCAAATGTATTTTAATTTTCATCACAACATAGTACATTGAAGTAATAATAAAAACTACTGATTGACTGGAGTGGTTTTTTTTTGTCATGTTCACTGCAGTTTGTTTTTATAATTTTTGTATCGCATGAGAGAGTAATCGTAGAATGTGACACATGTGGCGATGGAGATTGCAAACAGTTATTTAAAAAAAAAAGATATGTTTAAGCAGTTTAAAGTTCTTGGTGCTACTTACCTTTTTGCAAAATTTATCACAGCTGTGAACATGGTGTTTGACCTCTTTTTCATGGTTCAGCGATTGCTTAGATAACAAGAGTAAATTTTGTTACTTGCATATCTTTCGAATAAGTAAATGGATAACTATGTATACGATAAAGGAGAACATTGGAAGGTCTTCGTGTCAGTCAGCGATCTTTCACCGGATCTTGATCTCGTTTTATAAATACGTGATCAAGGGTAAGCTTCCTTAATACATTTGTTTCTCAAATACTAAAAGCATAAACCCAACTATATTTGATGCGCTGGATGTTTTTAGGGTTTAAATTTTAAGGTGTCAGGTTTAATCTGATTTCATGTTAATGGCTTTTTTCATGATTATATATGTTTCTAGGAAGGTTACCAAAAGTAGTCTGTCAACTATATTTGGTGTTGAATAATTTAAATTTGTATATGTCTAGATCATTGACTATTGAACAACAGCGGTATACTACGATGTTGCCCTTAATTTATAGGGTTAATCTCCACCTGACCTCATTGTCATAGTTCATTAATGTAAGTTAGATTTTTCTCAGACACTATAAGGATAAGGTCATTGTTTCTATGAAATGAAAACAACGAATTATAATTTTCATGCTTCCAAATCGCTTTTCTGGATTTGCAGTCCTCAGCAATTACATATTTGATAGCAACGAATGTTTGAGAACCGAAAAAGTTCAAGATCTATATAACCAAAAAGGACATCAACGACTTTAAATATAAGATGTAACTGTCTTTCTTGCAGGGTTCATAGTACGTAGATCCCATTGCCAGCAAGAATTGGTCAGTTTTGGTACGTTTATCCGTGTCCCAAATATAAAAAGCAGTAAGTCGACCATATTCAATGTATTGGACGATTATAATGTGCACATGTCTGTAACAAATGGTTCATATCACCTTTATTTTGATTTCATTGATCTTATTATGTTAACTCTATGGGATAAACATAATAAAACCTTGATCTTCGAGATTTTTTAACATAAAATGTAAGCATGCCCAGTACAGCACGCTAGACTTCTCTGAAAGTAAATAACGATCAATACGTCATTTGTATTATTTTAATTTTTTTAACTTATTTTTAATACAAAATGCAAATCAGATCATAATTTGATATAAATACGCAATATACTGACACATGATTTCAAGTATCCTGTCAGATATACAACAATACAAAAATGGGAATTATCTTCAGTTGACTAATTTGGTTGTTGATCTGTTTAAAAACAGATAAGAACATCTTTTTCTTGAATTTGACTTTTATACAAATTCGATGTTTTTATGTACCCACGCATCAATTGCCAGCTATTACATTCTCGGTCAAGGTAAATGAATATTTGATTTTAATTTCAATTTAAATGATACGATATACACCTTATTATTTATTAGAATAGCAAAGAATAATAAATGTCAAACTTAGTATTTTCCCTTTAGGTTGAAGAACGAACATGGATTTCGACAGCTATGATAACGTTATGAAAGGGGTTGCAGATAGTCTTGATGCAGGTATATTCTATTTCTGTTCTGAAACATTTTGTACGATACATAAAAAATAACAAGTGAAATCTTAAATATTGATTACATTGAAACATGGCGTAAATAAAACTAGAGGCTCCGAGGAGCCTGTGTCGTTCACTTGATGTTTTTGTGTACATTTGATGCATGATAAAGTGGAACCGTTACATTTTGGTTTAGTTTCAGAAATATAAGTCAAAAACTACATCCACCCCTTAGTTCTATTTTTTGGCCATTTCTTCCATGCTGGGTGGCAGACACGGTCGTTGGACACATTTTATTAAAGTAAATACCCTAATGCTGAGTGTGGCCAAGTTTGGTTATATTTGTCTCAGTTGTTTCATAAGAAAACTTTTGTAAAAAATTGAAGATTGATTTTTTTAATTTGACTCTAAAGTGCAATAACTCCTTAAACATGTTTTAAAAGGGTCAATTGACCTTTAAACAAATATTGTTGTTCACGAAATAACTTGATTGATGATTTACGACAAATTCAATGGATATAATTCCTAATGGTCTGTTGAAAGTTGAAAAGGAAATTAGAAAGGTAAGGCAAAAAATGGCATTAACAATTATAGAATTTAACATTTTTTCCCAATTTCTTTGTTTTTAAACTCCTGCAATTCTTTTTATTATATGTAGTATTTTATATAGTTGAATTAAATCCTATGATTTTTTCCATGTTGTAAAGGAAATATAAGAGGTCTGAAGTTCCTTTTGAGGGACAAGCCGAATATTTCCCAAAAGGAACTTGTCAACGTAAATGAAGGCAGTGATTTGATACAACTACTTGAGAGGAAAGAACTGTTATCAAGAACAAAGGTTTTGGAATTCATAAACTTACTGCAGTTAGAGGGTAGAATAGACCTGTCTAAGAAAGTCCAAATATACATGGAAACCAATCTTCCTGTGAACCTATCTAATCATGGTTAGTAGATAATATTGATATTATTTACCCCAAATGAAGATTATGTACATATCAAAGTACAAAGAATAGAACCAACTGATTCTCTCTCTTTCTAAGACAAGTTTAAAGTTAACATCATATGAATAAACGGAACAAGTCGGCAAGAAGATGAGCAAATTAAATTGATTGTGTGAATTGCAACAATTAGGAATCTATGAAAATTGTTTGACTTTTAATAATTATAATCGAAACAAAGCAGAACATGCTTATTTCTGAAATAACTCTAAAATTAGATTTGTGTATTCAAATCTATCTTGTTTATTCGCCACCTTCATTTGATCTCTCGTGGAAAGGTATTTGATCGGAAATCATATAACTTCCAAATTCTTATATTAGCTGTGATGAAAAAGAGAGGCGAAGGTGGCTTAGAATATCTAACTTTATTCGTCAAACACAAACTCAAAACTCCATAAAAAAAACGAACAACACCGAAAAGGAATATAACAATCTACAAAAAACCCATAGAAAACTAAAGACAGAACAACAAAACATCTGCCGTTAGGTACTCCCAAAAGGAGAGCGAATCCTTCTTGTGAAACACATCTGTCATAAAACATTTATATGACAGAACTGTCATCTAACAAATTGTTTGAAAAGTTTAAGTATGATTATTTCATTTTGTAACTTTTCACAACTTTTCAAAACTTGTTATACATGTAATTAGTTTTTGGCGATATCAATATGTTTTTTTTGGTTTTTTTTTTGTAATATAGATTTTATATTACATTATAGTACACGCGATAGCTTTAGAAATAGAAACAAATGTATACAGTAAATCTGTTAAGCCTTGGTCACTTATTAAAACAGGGACGAAAGATACCAAAGGGTCAGTCAAACTCATCTATACTATTAAACGAGAAGACCTCATTTTTGGTGTCGCTTCTCCTCCTTCCACAATACATTGATCATTGTGACTGTATGTTCTATAGGTACCATGCATAGTCGCATTTGTCATCCATTCTTATGATTATTCAGTTTCGGTTATTTTGGGAGAAAAACGGAAAAAAAGAAGTCCGGATATGTGTCCGTCATCACCCCGGCTTTTATTCATAGACAACTTCCTCTTCCGTTTATTTTTTCCAGAAGTTTTGTAAATTTACATTACATACCATATATTATCATGTTTTATTTAAGATTCATTGACTGAATCGTTATATTAGAATGTTGTCCCAAGTAGAACAACAACCCAGGCCGTGTGAAAATAAACACAATCATTTGTGTAATTCACTTATCGTCACGGAAATAACGACACATGCATAGCCTATATTATCATGTTTTATTTAAGATTCATGCAAGCCATTTTCACATTGACGTTGTCCCAAGTGTAAGGCTGTGTGAAAATAAACACAATCATTTTTTTCATTCACTTATCGTCACGTAAATAACGACACAGGCATAGCCTAAATTATCATGTTTTATTTGTCACGTAAATAACGACACAGGCCAAGGATTTGTATAGTGAGACTATACAAATCCTTGCACAGGCATAGCCTATATTATCATGTTTTATTTAAGATTCATGAAGGCCATTTTCACATTGCCTGAATGGTTATATGTTGTCCCAAGTGTAAGCAACGACCCAGGCCGTGTGGAAATAGACACAATCATTTTTGTCATTCACTTATCGTCACGTAAATAACGACACAGGCATATTATCATGTTTTGTTTAAGATTTAACGACACAGGCCCTATGAAAAACAAGAATGTGTCCATAGTAAACAGATGCCACATCCGATCGGCACTATCATTTGCTATGTATCGACCGTGAAATGGGGTAAAATCTCTAATTTGGCATTAAAATAAGAAAGATCATATCATAGAGAACATATTTACTAAGTTTCGAGTTGGTTGAACTTCAACTTCATTATAAACTACCTCGACAAAAACTTTAACCTGAAGCGGGACAGACGGACGGAAGAACAAACTAGAAAATATAATTCCCATAAATGGAGCATAAAAATTTATTGTTTAAAGTAAAAACTTTAACCTGAAGCCGGACAGAAGGACAGACTTACGGAGGAATGGGGCATACACATTTATTGTTGAAAGTGAAAGTAGTGATTTGGTCAAAATGAAGGTAGGGTAGAGATTAGCGGAAGGCAAGACTTATTAGGAACGTCGGGATCTGGTGCTTTTAAGCTCCGGATTTCGGAACTGATTTTTACGGGATGCGGGAATATTTTTTTTTATTTCGGGATGTAGGGATATGAATTTCGTTAAAATACGCATCTCGGAATTTCATGTTTTAAGCCCGAGATTTCAGAATCAGGGCCCCTCAGACAACCCCTCAAATGAGCGTTAGTCACTTATACGAGATTCAAATCCTACCATTGGCATGTTAATAGGGCTTTCAAATGGAAAAGCACTCATGAATTGTTCTACAAGCACATGTTATTATCTTATTATAATGGTATATAAGCAATTTCATTTGTTTCATGTTTGAAGCGGTGCAAATTTTTAATTTAATTTGACTTTTACCAAAAAATGCATTGTACCAAAGAGGAAGAATAATTGTGGCATAAGGTCAGAAACACAAAAAAATAATCGAACAGAAAGGAAACACATAACGGAGGGCTTTTTGATACCTTATATGGAATTCTCCAGTCAAAATGTCTTTTACAAAAAATCATCGTACAACAGTTTACAAGCTGTATATACCCGCGATTTCGCGGGTGTGTTCTAGTAAATCTAAAACGAACTGACAACGCCGTGGCTAAAAATACAAAAGACAAACAGACCAACAATAGTAAAAAGTAAAATCACAAAAATACTGAACTCAGAGGAAAATCAATTTGGAAAGTCCATAATCACATGGCAAAATCAAAAAACAAAACGCATCAAAAACGAATGGACAAGAACTGTCATATTCCTGACTTGGTATAGGCATTTTCAAATGTAGAAAATGGTGGATTAAACCTGGTTCTATAGCGCTAACCCTCTCACTTTAATAAGTCACGGTCACACCTTAATGTCTAGGTCAAATCTGAACGGATAGCTCAAACGGATGGCTAACGGATAACTTTTTTTTAATCCGTTCATGTCCGTTGGACGTTCATTCTTATCCCTTAGACATCCGTCCATATCCGTTGCATGTCCGTTTAGCGTATGTTTTATCCGTCGAAGTCCGCTCTGTCCGGTCGAAAATTGTGAGCATGTTCAAAACATTAAACGGACGTCCAACGGATGAAATGTCGTCCCTTTTGTACAGTACTCGTCCGTTTCGTTTCCATTTTGTATCAGTTACGTGTCCGTTGTACAACTTTTACCGGACGTTGAACGAATATGGAGTTGAACGAATGCGAAACTGGCTTCTACAGGACGTATACAGATAAAACGGATGATGAACGGACCTGAAACGGATAAATGCCTATTGAAAATTTCGTGTCAGAAATGCTAATTATTGGTATGTCAGATATCTCAAGGTTCATGAATTCTTATCATTCATAATCGATACGTCTAGTACGTTTCCGTTTATCGTACGTTGCATACCCGGTGTGTGTTCGTTATGCATTCGTTACGCATCGGTTTTATTCGGTCAGTACATCAATGGACTCCCAACGGATATTAATTTTGTCAACGGACAACTTTTATTTTCATCCGTTAGACTCCGTTCGTGCTATCCGGTAAGGTATGACCGAGGCTTTAAATATCTACTCTGAAATAAATTTATAGTCAAGGAAGTCGACATGTTTTACCTAATTGGGAAAAATATCAACATCGTCGTTAGGCTATTATCTACTTATAGACATTTTATTATTTTAAAACTTCACATTCCTAAACTTCTACAATAAAAGGTTTTAAAAAACATTAAAAAGTATACTTCCTGATCATAGGTAAAGGTAAGCCCTTATGTTTTGTGACAATATCAGAAATCATTTACCTGGGACTTTCTTACCCCCGCAATGGATTACTTTAATAGAGGTTTTTGTCAAAAGTTTTCGGAACTTTTTTTGAGCGTCACGGATTACGAAGTGCACGTATGGCGTAAGCCTGGTATCTTTAATGAGTTATTCTGACTAGAATGAAACAGTTCTACGAAATATTCTCCCCTTTCTGAAAAATAAGAAACAACTTGCAGTTCTTTGTAATTGCTAATTCAACTTGTTGTCATTTATTGCGGTATATATAATTTCTCCGTTGTAGAACATATAGTTCAATACAAATGCAGCACTAAAGTTGCTGATTTCTATATCTTGATAGATGTAAACAGATTGAGTTGAAATAATATTATATCAATAGTTTTTATTTTCTCCTAAAAAATGATCTTATCAAGGTTTTAATAGCTTTAATTAATTAAACACACTCGTCTGTTAGATAACAACCCATTAGTCAACACTTCGGTGTTTACATGAAAATCAATAATGTGGTCGTTTTTACAAATTTCCTGCTGTTTACATAGCCTTCAATTTTTCGAGAGGCTAAATGTTTTCTTATCCCAGGCATAGATTACAATACTTTTCTATCCCAAATTCATGTATTTGGTTTTGATGTTATATTTGTTATTCTCATCGGATTTTGTCTGATGCTTGGTCCGTTTCTGTGTGTGTAGTACATTTTAATGTTGTGTCGTTGTTCTCCTCTTATATTTAATGCGTTTCCCTCAGTTTTAGTTTGTTATCCCGATTTTGTTTTTGTCCATCGATTTACCAGTTTTGAATAACGGTATACTACTGTTGCCTTTATTTACCTTAGCCGTATTTGGCACAACATTTTTGAATTTTTGTTTCTCATTTCTTTTCGGTTTTTTACTTGTTTGGCTTTAAAAATATTTTGACATGGGCGTCACTGATGAGTTTTGTGTGGATGATACGTGGTCTAGCGCTCTAAATTATAATTCTAGTACATTTGATAACTATATACTTAGAAATCAAGATTCATATGCAGTTTGTTTTGAATTGTGAATTGATATGCCAAACAAAACATTTCTCAATGTAGATTATTATGGAATAAACGGTATGCCAGTAGTTGAGAATTATATTGAAACAGATGAGTACAGATTATTTGAGAAGAAAATTAACACTTGTAAAGCTGCTCTTATTAAAGGTAAGATTAAATTACACATTAATCGGTGTACTCTTTATTTGTCTTTATAACGATATCACATGCAAATGATCAAATGTAAATCATTCAAAATGTTTAAATCCGTAGATTTGATAAATAAAGGCAGCAGTAATATACCACTGTTTAATAGTCATAATTCGATAAGACAAAACAATATCCAGGTAGCAATCTATTGATAGTCATTTGTTGGCTCATTGAATTAGTAAATCAATTTTGACAAAAGGAAGACAACTTTAATGCTTTAATTAAAATAAAGGTGCGAACGATACCAGAGGGACAGTCCATACATACACAAAAAAATGCATTTCAGACAATTCGCATTTGTAATTGTCAGTGCAAACTCTCATCCAGACTTTTTTGACACTTATTGTCGTCAAAAAAGAAAATACCCTTAATAAATTGAATAAGTCCTCAGCGCTTTTTTGGATTTATCCTCATCAGCAACGCTCTATGTCGAGTATTTAAAAGCCAAGGATATAGAAGAACCGAAACCGTTAAAGTGCTTTATGAGGGGCGAAAGGTATCAGAGGGTAAATGTATAATGTTTTGAAATCTTAATGAATCACATGCAAAGAGTATGTATAAATTCTGTAAAGAATGATATTTTAGGTCACCATGGATCTGGAAAAACTCAACATGCCTACTCTTATGCCAGACGGTTTCCTGGTAGAAGTAAACAGTCCCTAATTTGGAGAATAGACTGTAAAACATTATCACAGATATATAGATCCCTATCAGCAATGGTGACCTATCTTAAACTTCAATGTATATTTTTTGATCACGTGACATATACACAGTCTGATCGCCAATTGAAGGCGTCGATAGATAAGATGACAAAGCGAATCCAGCAGAAGTTGCGTTGTGATGGTATAAATAACGTAAACCATTTGGTTCTGCTTGATGGCGTGGAGGATACGCACGACGATACTTTTAAGACCATGTTAAAGGATTTCCTAGATACCGAAAATATATATGTTATTGCCACATCAAGGGTAACTTATCCACACGAATTCCACAACCTGTGTATAGAAGTTACAGGAATGACAGAAGAAGAAGCTGTTCTTTACTTTAAAGTGGAAAATAATGACGAACTTGGACAGGTCAAAGAACTGGCAAGACAACTAAGTTATCTTCCCCTTGCTTTATCGTTTGCTTTTGCTTTTATTTCAAACACGGGATCTAGCATCGAAACCTATGTTAAAAGTTTAGCAGAAACCGAGGCAAATGACCAGTTAAGATCCCTTACCGTTTCATGCGAAGTTGCACTAGAGATAGTGAAGAAGGATCTCACAGAACATGGTAGAAATCTACTGGCATATATTCCATACCTGCATCCAGAAAACATTCCAGATTTTTTGCTGAAAAGTTTACTGCCAGTAAACATGACGGAGGACTTTAAAAAAAGAGAGATAAATAAGCTTATTCTTTGTCTGAGAAATAATTCTTTGGCAACTTTGAAATCAAGAG
The DNA here is from genome assembly GCF_036588685.1 of Mytilus trossulus. Classification (NCBI taxonomy): domain Eukaryota; kingdom Metazoa; phylum Mollusca; class Bivalvia; order Mytilida; family Mytilidae; genus Mytilus; species Mytilus trossulus. Next base: position 103,330,196 of record NC_086374.1, on the reverse strand, counting down.
GTAATAACCGTGTAATTGCTGTACATCGATTTACTTTCAGAGTCATGATGAATATGAAGACCGAACAGGAGAAGAAAACTGAAGCAAACACGCTCCTCCGACATTTTTGTAATAACATTTATCTTGATACTAGTCTAATTGAAGCCGTTAAACAAAATGTTCTGTTTCTGGATCATGCAGTTGAACTGCTTAAGTTATATGAGAACTGTAATCGTCGACCAGAACTAGAGGATAAAGTGCTGTGTAGTGTACTTTTATGTGGTGTAGCCGTTACCTACCGACTTTACGGAAACACAGAGTTGTCCGCTAATGAGTATTTTGAAAAAGCAAAAGATGCAGTTTGCGAACTTGTATCTATCGACAAAGCAGATTTTGCTGTAACTGTCTGTGGATTTACTGCAATGAATGACATACATATCTCAATAAACGGCATTGAATTAATCCAAGAAAATTCAAAAAATCTGTTCAAAAAGCTTATTCTCAAGGGAACGAGTCTTAGTGACTCCTTTAGTCTGACAACTATAACCAATACCATAAGAAACAAAGAACAGCTTTGTTATTTACATGAAGTGACAAGTGGCATATGTTATACCAATAACCAAATACCGAAAGTTTCGATTGGAGAATTAATTGAAAAACAAATTATTATCCCTGTTCAGGAGTTTAAGGAATCTTTCTTGGTGGAACTAATGATACACATACTTTATAACAGTAGTAAAAACAAACGTCTTATGAAATTAGCCACTGACGACTTTACTATACAGAACCCAGAAAGAAGAAACAATTTTATGGCACGTTTGTCAAGTGATAATCTTTGTCCTACAGATGAGAGTCTTGTTGAGTTACAGTACTCCATCAATCTAGCGGAATTACTGGATAACCATTATAAACATAACTGTCCAACGTTTCGCCTTGGATTAAAAATAGCAGCAAAACGGGGAGCCATTTCATACTTTATCAGTTCACTGGAGTCAAACAAATCTACTAAATGCATTGAAGAGGCGGTTAAGATTCTAGAAGAAAATTCTGTTTCAAATATCCGATTTGTAGAATTTGGTGTTGTTAAGCACGATTCTAGGCCGATAAATTATCAAATGGTATCCAATAAGAAACTCCTAATGGAATGTTACATCATGCTTTCAAAGGAAGATACTAACTATCTGATTAGAGCGTTAACACTCGCACAAGAGTTGGAGTCCCTTATTCCAAGATTACATCACTGGAAGGTCATATCTGATATCCATATAAAGATCGCACATGTATTCGAGCTTCAAAATACTGAACCATTCATTACAAAAGCAAAGCAACATTACAAGGAGGCATACCGTCGTGAATATGAAAGTAACAATATTCGACTTACAAGGTATCACTTACGTGCACTTCTACAGTATGTTAATTGCTGTATTAATCATTCGACAAAGGAAGATCTAGAGATGGCTAAGACTATATGCAACGACATAAAAGAAAGATTTCAGCACAAAAGTACTGATGAGATGTTTGATGCCGCCCTTCAAACAATAGAAGAACAACTGGTATTTACTTTTGTATATATTTGTATTTCAAAAACATCAAATCAGAAATATTACCACAAGGTGCTCCAGTGTTGTACTCTTCCTGAAAAAGTTTTAAAAAAAAAAAATCCGAGGAAAATTCAAAACAAAAATCCCTAATCAAATGACAAAATAAAATATGCCCAAACACATCAAACGAATAGATAAAAACTCATATTCCTTGCTAGCTGGTACAGACATTTTTCATTAAGAAAGTGTATTCTTGATAATAGCACATTTTTACACCTTAGCAAACTAAAACAAAAAAACAAAATATAAAAGTTTGTTAGAAAACATACACACAAAAATAAATCATCACTATTTAAGTGCTTAATAAAACCGAGCGCAAACCCCAATTTTTTTTTTAAGAAATAATTCATGGAGGCTTGAATGTATCGTGATTTTACCACGGGTTGGTCTTTTATGAAAAATATTTTACCCTGAGCGTTAGCGAGTGGAAAAATATCGGCAAAAATGGACGAACCGTTGTAAAATCTTGATATGTTCAAGCCCCCATGTATTATTTCGATTTAATAGGACAAATACGGCAATTCTTTTGGATAGAAGCGCTCTAGGTGGATGACAATATTTGCCGTTCCCGTATATAAACGCACACTTAAATTGACGAAAAAGAACGAAGCAAGTTGAAGTAGTGACATGATGCTTAATCTATTTTCAATAACGTATTTAGATAGTTTTGGATGAATTTAATGATAATTTACTCAAATGTATTATATTATATGTATAAAAAAAATTGGCTTGTACGGTGTACCAGATTTTAGCATCGTTTGTCTACGTTTCTTTGTTGTGATAATTTTCAGTCGCACAAGCGTGTATTTTCTCGTAAATTGCTTATACTCTTACGTCATTCTTCTATGGCGTCGGGTATTTCATTCATAAAAAAACATATGACGTGGGAGTACAATCGGACCAGCCCTGGCAATATATTCATATTTTACCACGGTTGTGTACTCAAAGCGTTTGAATGCGTCATGTTAGAATAAGTTACAACTAGTTCATTAACTTATTAACACTATAAGCAGTAAAAAAAAACTTGATGAAGGAATTTTTCATTAAAAGATACAATTGGTTTTTATACTTGTATGGTTTCATTCAGGTCTTAACGTGACCATAACACGCATAATAGGTGTATTTCAGAAAGAGAAAAAAAAACAAATGTCAATCTTGACTTTATTTACACAAATGTGTTGAACGTCATATTTGTTAAGAGCTGGTGTGATTCATATAAAGATTAAGGTTTATCGAAACGACAGTTATCTCTCTTTGCATGTAAAGATAATGGCACATGATTCAGAAAGCCTCAGTTACATCCCAATACTAAATTTAATAATCTAGATCTGCAACCTTTCAGAACTCATTGACTACTCCAAAAGAGGTCAACGATAGCTTGCTAATTGTTCACTGCAGCGGTGTAGATATTGGCACACAAACAGACAACGTATTCACACATCCGTTAACTGAAAGCCATGCAAGAAACCATCAAAGGTTTGTTTTCTTCTCTCAGTGTCCCTTAAGTGTTACCAATTTCTCATTTTGTATAAAATAAGCTTAAATATTTAAGAAAATCTTAATACACGATATTTTTTTATCTGTTATTGAGTAAGCCAAAAAAAAGCCACATTCATGCATAAGAAATGTTGAATCTCACATAATTGTTTTTACAGTGGAATCATGAATCATGGATTCGTTGTCAGAAAGGAAATGTTTTTCTCTTAAATAATGTAGCAGAAAAAAAAATTAAGAATATTTATATAAAAACAATAATGATTTTTGATTTTAACATTTCTCCAATACAAGATTATTTGTATAAGAGAAAGACGAAAGGAACAATCAAACTGATAAGTCAAAAATAAACTGACAGTCAACGCCATAAACGTTCTTAATAAACTGACAACGCCATAAACGTTCTTAATAAACTGACAACGCCATAAACGTTCTTAATAAACTGACAACGCCATAAACGTTCTTATTCCTATATAACTAAGAGAAAAGAAACTTTTCTTTTCTGAAAATAAAAATATCTCTTTATTAGTTAATTGCGTCCGATTCTGTTTTCTTCATTTAAAAAGTAAAAGCTATGTTAAGAAATTGAAAACAACACGTCAAATTGGCATTGTAACCATGAATTGAATCATGTTGTTATACACTTATTCATTCAGGACAATTGTGTGATACATCGAGAGAGACTTCTTAGTTTATATCTTAGTCTTTGTATCAAAATATGTGGTATGAGTGCCAATGAAACAACTTTCGATCCAATTCACAATTTGTAAAAGTAAACAATTATAGGTCAAAGTACGATTTTCAACATGGATCCTTAGCTTAAACAGAAAAGCAAGCTATGAAGGGCCCCAAAATGAGATTCAAACGGCAAATACAACTGTCTGTTCTATAATATAAAAAAACCTATATCATGATTTCATCTTAATATAAAGTATTCTCCATACTTGAATAGTAGATTTTTATGCGTACATAACGTGTCGTTAAACTGTTTCAATAACTTTTCTGAACAATAGCATGTGTTAAACTGTTGCGCACACGTACTTTACTCAAAATATTATAATCCAAATACAGTATTTATAATGCTGTAATGTTGGGTATTTTCGCGACCGATTTAATTTAACTAATTTCAGGTTTAAGATTAAAAACGACAAACAATTCCTGCGCATCAAAACAATAATAGATAATCAGAGACATTGAAAAGGTTAAAGGCATAATATGTAACCTCGCAATATGGTTGTATCAGAAAATGAAGAAATTCAGATTCACACGATTCGTTAGAGTATCTTTTAGTTATTCTTTAATTTTTCAGTGGAATTTTACCATCAAAGAAGGAGCTTCAGAGGCAAAAGCTTCATCTGCAGATTGAACTAAACGAAATTGACAATGAAATGATGCGTTTAGAATTGAACAACATGTAGGAAATAATGCATATAATTGATATTTGTGTAACTGTTAAAATTTGAAAACAATATTATTTTGATGGCAGTAGATTTTAAATTCGATCTTTGTCGTATTGTTTAAGACTTGGATATGTCGCATATAATGTGTTACAAAAAAATACAAAGATTATATATCAATATTCATATTTAGAATTTTTCTGATATAGTAGGTCGAAATGTTTCGCATGTAATAAAAGGCTGAAGACAAATTTCGACGTTCATGTTTTAATATATGAGCCACAGCCATACTAAAAAAACCACAAGCTGTCCTACATAGAAATATGAGTAAGGATAAAATATTTTTTGTTATTTTATTGGTCATATTTCATTTTACCAAAATACTATATATAAAAAATAGTATGTCGAATATGTCGTTTGATACTCTGACATGGTAACGACGATACAGTGATATCTTTAAGTACCAAAATATTACAATAATTTTAAAGTAAAAAAATAGTGCTAAACATTAAAAGTAAATTTCCAGTACTACATATTCTTAGTACAGAAATAGTACCTATGCAAAAGTAGCTGTGTATCAAAGGAAAGGTAAAATTGATTTTAACTAAACACTTCGAAAATATTGGTTCGCATTGCACCTCATCTCCTTGTTTGTTTTTTCCGTTTATCTTTTTTAATTCGAGCGTCCCTGGTGAGTCTTTTAAAGACGAAACGCGCGTCAGGTGTAAATCAGTATAGTTGATGAGCTTTTTTAACATGTATTAAATAACTCTTTGATTATTTTGGATAAAGAAACTAAAAAACAAAAAAATCCTCAGAATAAGATTATTCTGGTGTTTTTAGTGATATGACCGTGAAAATGTGTCTAGTGAGTTAAGCCGATGACAAAGTCACATTAGTGATGATTTACTAGCTCAATCAATTACTGTCAAATTTATAATACAATATCTCCCTCTGATTTCTTTAACGGATTTTGCTATACTTTTTGGACCTTTTGGATTATAGCTCTTCATCTTTTATATCAGCTTTGGATTTCAAATATTTTGGCCACCAGCATCACTGGAGAGAAAAAAGTAAAAACACAAAAATACTGAACTCCGAGGAAAATTCAAAAAGGAAAATCAAAAATCAAAAGGCAAAATCAAAAGTCCAAACACATCAAACGAATGGATAACAACTGTCATATTCCTGACTTGGTACAGGCATTTATTGTCGAAATGTGCATCTGGTGCAAGAAAATTGGTACCGTTAATTTTATGACAATATCTGTAGCGATATTAACCCAAAATACTGGGTAACTCAATATTCATGTTATTGTTATTTACCATTTAACAATGTTGATACCATTAGATTATTGGTTGTCCGTTTTGAAATTCATATAAAGGTTTATTTTCTATTGTACTATTGATTACCTTGATCACTGAACGGGTCTTTGCCCATAGTTGCCCACTATATATCGTTTTGCTATTTGGTCCGAGTAAACAGTTATCGTCCCTTAACGAATATAGTCCCTAGTGTGGACAGTGTGTTACTTGCCAATCTTTTTTATACCCTTCAAAATGTATTTCTTCATGTTTTATGCCTCAAATAACAAGATGGGGATAAAATTACACTGTGAAAAAAATTGATTCATCAATTTCAAAGTAAAGTAGTGATTTAGTCCAGCTGAAAAAAGTTAAATAGAAATCAAAGGTACCAGGATTATAATTTTGTACGCCAGACGCGCGTTTCGTCTACATAAGACTCATCAATGACGCTCATATCAAAATATTTATAAAGCCAAACAAGTACAGAGTTGAAAAACATTGCGGATTCAAAATTCCGAAAAGTTGTGCCAAATACGGCTAAGGTAATCTATGCCTGGGATAAGAAAATCCTTAGTTTTTCGGTAAATTAAAAATCTTGTAAACAGGAAATTTATAAAAATGACCACATTATTGATATTCGTGTCAACACCGAAGTGTTGACTACTGGGCTGGTGATAAAATTAACGGTACCAATTTTCTTGCACCAGATGAGCATTTCGACAATACATGACTCTTCAGTGATGCTCGTGGCCAAAATATTTGAAATCCAAAGCTTATAAAAAAGCTGAAGAGCTATATCCAAAAGGTCCAAAAAGTATAGCCAAATATGTGATACCCTCGGGGACGAAACATCCACCAGCAGTGGCATCGACCCAGTTGTGTAAATAGTTATCAAAGGTACAAGGATTATAATTTAGTACGTCAGATGCTCGTTTCGTCTACATAAGACTCATCAGTGACGCTCATATCAAAATATTCATAAAGCCAAACAAGTAAAAAGTTAAAGATATAAAAAAGAAGATGTGGTATGATTGTCAATGAGACAACTATCCACAAAAGACCAAAATGACACAAACATTAACAATTATAGGTCACCGTACTGCCTTCAACAATGAGCAAAGCCCATACCGCATATAGTCAGCTATAAAAGGCCCCGATAAGACAATGTAAAACAATTTTAAAGAGAAATCTAACGGCCTTATTTATGTAAAAAAAAAATGAACGAAAAACAAATATGTAACACATAAACAAACGACAACCACTGAATTACAGGCTCCTGACTTGGGACAGGCACATACATGAATAATGTGGCGGGGTTAAACATGTAAGCGGGATCTCAACCCTCCCCCTAACGGCATTGAGGATCCAAAATTTCGAAAAGATTTGCCAAATACGGCTGATATAATCTATGCATAGGATAAGAAAATCCTTAGTTTTTCGGTAAATTAAAAATTTTGTAAACAGGAAGTTTATAAAAATGACCACATTATTGATGTTCATGTGAACACCGAAGTGTTGACTACTGGGCTGGTGGTACCCTCGGGAATGAAACGTCCACCAGCAGTGGCATCGACCCAGTGGTGTAAATAGTTATCCAAGGTACCAGACTCATAAGACTCATCAGTGACGCTCATATCAAAACTCATATCGCTCATATCATATAACTGTGTACTCGGATTATATGTTGTTATTGAATAGTTGCATTATTGTCAATCATAACACGTTTTGTACATACATACATACTATAAATGTGTTAACTCAATAGCTTAATCCGAATGAACATGATATGGCAGCTATTATTCACTAAAACATGTTTTATTTTAATTATAGGTTTGCTTATTGTTTGTGTTATGAAAATAAATGCATACATACTTTTTTTGGTCGTTGCATCCCGTCATTGCGTTGTTTGAATTATTTTTCATTTTTACTTGTGGGCTTTGTCCGTTTGATTTTTTTAGTTTCTTTGATACATATTACGTGTCTCTGTACTTTAAACATCCCGCCATTGTGCTATTTTTTCTACTATAATTTTTGCATACTTTAAACGAAAAAAATTATTATATATCTCTTCTGACGTCAACACACAATCTAAGCCAGAGTTAATGTTAAGATTACGATTCGTGCCCTGTGCTTAAAATCTCTCGATCCTTAATAGATTAATTTGGCATACTTCAATAAAAAACAAAAATAAGTAAGCAATGAACGTGGTTGTTAAATGTTTGTTAAATAATTGTTTTTTTTTTGTGGTAATTAAGATTGTGGTACGGTGTTAACTGCTGTACCCCCATTTTTGACATATTTACCTATCATGTCTGTTTGTTTCATTCACGCATCGTTGTCAATATAATGTGATGCGACTGTCATACACGTAAGAGATTTATCGCTATAATAGTTATCTAAGGTACCAGGATTATAATTTAGTACGCCAGACGCGCATTTTGTCTTCAAGAGTCTCATCAGTGACGCTCATATCAAAATATTTATAAGCACAAAGTTGAAGAGCATTATGATACAAAATTCCAAAAAAATTGCCAAATATAGCTAAGGTAATCTATGCCTGGGATAAGAAAATACTTAGTTTTTCGAAAAATTCAAAGTTTGGTAAACAGGAAATTTATAAAAATTACCAGATTATTGATATTCATGTCAACACCGAAGTGTTAACTACTGGGCTGGTGATACCATCGAGGACGAAACGTTCACCAGCAGTGGCATCGACCCAGTGGTGTAAACAGTTATCAAAAGTACCGGAATTATAATTTAGTACGCCAGACGCGCGTTTCGTCTTCATAAGACTCATCAGTGACGCTCATATCAAAATATTTATAAAGCCGAACAAGTACAAAGTTGAAGAGCATTATGATCCAAAATTCCAAAAAAAAATGTGCCAAATACGGCTCAGGTAATCTATGCCTGGGATAAGAAAATCCTACGTTTTTCAAAAAATTCAAAGTTTTTGAAACGGGAATTTTTTAAGAATTACCACATTATTGATATTCATGTCAACACCGAAGTGTTAACTACATGGCTGGTGATACCCTCGGGGACGAAAAGTCCATATAAAACCAGGTTCAATCCACCATTTTCTACTTAAGAAAATGCGTGTACCAAGTCAGGAATAAGACAGTACTGTTGTTTTCCATTCGTTTGATGTGTTTGTGTTTTAGATAATGACCTTGATTTGGGACTTTCCGTTTTGGATTTTCCTCAGAGTTCAGTATTTTTGTGATTTAACTTTTTTCGACGTATTTAAAGCATTTGTTTTTTGCATGACCTTTGAAAATGAGTCATGGAAAAGTGCCAAAGGAAAAGTCATACTCATATGTCGAAACCAAATCGACAATGCCATGATAAATGACCAAAAAATAGCAACAAAAGAAAAAGAACAAATAGAACAACTAAAAGACTGAGCAAGCATAAAAGGTGTCCCGGTAGGGTTAGCAGAGTCTGTTTCATATGTGTCACCCACTGTCAAAGCTTCTTCCATTACTAAAAATTTGTAAATGCTTTGTTTTTAACATCATTAAAATATAAAACTGCCAAAATGAAAGTATTGAATTGATGTAAAAAAATCTACACAAAGTATGTTGAGTTAACCAGTTAAAATAAAGATTCGTTAATACAGTCGTATAATTGATGATTTACCTCATATGAGGTCACTTGATCACGAGGCATACCGGAGAACTAGACACCTCTTGGTCCTAATCCACGCACAACTTTCATGGTATTGACCAATAACCAACTATTACAATAAATAAATTCTAACTGTTATAAGTACGGTTAAATTAACCTCTACTAAGTGTTGCAGACGGTGATAAAGTCTGTTCAAACTAAATTCGAGTAAATCGTATGCTTTGAATGATAGCTTGATCCTCTTTGTGGTCGTTTACGTCAAACCAAAATGACTACCAATCTCCAAAATATCTTGAAACGTGATCAATATTTTAAAATGACATCCCTGAAAACACTAATCATTCACTAATGTGTAAATGTTCTCATCAGTTGGTTTAATCAAATCATTTAACTTCAATACACATAGTAATCATCATTACAACAATATTTGTCTAACTCAGCTCATCTCTCTTTTAATCGTCTGTAAAATCCTTCCAAATGTGCCATTTTGATCAATGTCATAAGGGGCATACGCAGCTAAAATTTGCGATATATCTCGCGTTAATTAGAGTGTTTATTGATTTTCGAGTACAAAATGTAAGAATTTGGAAATTATAAGATCATTAATAATTTGGTGTTGTTGAACAATTAATTGACTGATTGGGTTTAAACGAGCAGTTCTCATCAATGTTGACTATATTTACAACGCCTGATTGAGATCGATGTCGGAATGGATAGGAATGAAACATGATTTGAGGGTTTGTGTCTACAATTATTTACTATAGATCTTGAAAAGTAAAATTATTTTCTAATACAAGAACGTTTTTGCAATCAATCACGTGCTACAGAGGCGTTAAATAGTTAAAAATAGTTTACTTTGTGAACATTTATTGAAGCTAACATAATGTTAAATCATGGAACCGTACCATACTTCGGCATGAATCATAAATAGTTATATTTTCGCAACTGCTAGCGGACTTACAGTAGAAGAAAATTCGCATATTTCAAAATGGGTGAAAACAAACATCCTGTTTAGTAAAAAAAAAAATATTTCTTGCTCAGTTTTCATTTAATGTATGAAAGTCCATGCGGTTGTCTGCAAGCTATTTCACGATGTTGTGATAAGATTGGTTAAAAGTAACTTCATGCAAAGTGCAGGTAAAATATAGAAAAACTGTGTTCGACAATTTATCATATTTAATAGGTGTAAAAGGAGGAAGACAGATACCAGAGGGACAAACCAACAGATAGAAAATAAACTGACAGCACCATGGTTCAAAAGTGGAAAAGACAAACAGACAAATCATAATGCAGAAGACACAACATCAAAAACAGAGAACGTAAGCAAGACGAACCCCACCAAAAACTGGAGGAGATCTTATGTGCTCTGGGCGGGTAAGCAGGTTCTGCTCCACATGTGGCAATCGTCGTGTTGCTTATGTTATTACAAACCCAGTACATGTCTTATTCGGTAGGTCACTTTCGTGAAAAGAGCAGGTGATTGGAGTATTGGAACATATTCGATATCATCTGTGAAACGGTTATTTCATAACCGTCAACAAACTCGTGATGGCGTCTGTAAAATTTACTTCACCATTTGGAACTCTTGGTTTAATAGTTTTCTTGTGAGCAGCAATTCTCTTTGACGGAAATAATGATCAGAAAATCCAAGCCCGGGAATATCGTATCAATTTGGAATTCTAATGCAACAACGTTTGTAACGTTCATTTTGATTGGATAACGTCACTTATTTACATGGCATCAATTAACAATTGATGCTATGGGACGTACCCGCAAGCGCAGACGGCATATGACTGATTTTAAATACATGTTTTAACGTTGTTTTCTGTCAGTTTCATTAGAATAGAGATAACAATATTGTATTTTAAGCTCCGACGGCATCAATTGGGGATTTGATGGTCGCAAATACCCGTTTACTGTCTCCGCTAACGCGTCGCCAGTAAACTTAATTTGCGACCATCAAATCCCCAATTGATGCCGTCGGAGCTTAAAATACAATACAGTTATCTCCTAAATATAAACTCCGTTTGCAGGCGCTGCTGAAATGTTGCTACATAGAAATGTCATCCCTTTATCCGTATTTTTAACGTCAGAATTTGATGTCCGTATAACAATTATATATGTAACACTCCCAAACGTGTCCTTCCCCTCAAACGTGTCCGATTCTCCCAAACGTGTCTTTTCTGCCTAAACGTGTCCGAAATGTACAATATTCCCCAAACGTGTCCGACTTGACAACCCCCAAACGTGTCCGATAATTGTTATTCGTCAAAACGTGTCCAATATTTAACGCCAAAACGTCACACGTCTTTAAGTGCTAATACATGTATTTCCTAAATAAAATTCCTGATAACGTTTACGGCAATTCTATGATGGGAGACACTCGTGATGAAGTTGTCATTTATCAGATTAAGTTAGTTCGATGTAGGTTTTTCATGATTATCATAATTGCAAAATAATCTGTTATTAGTAAGTAACTTTGACTGCAGTTGCTTATTGTCCAGTTGCAAGTATTTCATATTCATTAAGAACAAACATACATATAGTTCTGGAGTTGAATTAATCGTTCACTTTGTTAATTATTTTGTACCTTCAAACTCCGATAATGCCTTTTATATTGATCCGAATATTGCATGGCGGGCTTTCAACAGCGTTTTTTTTTTCTTCACTTTTGTCAATAGTTTATGTGTATTTCAAAAGCTCATCAAATCATAAACTGGTTATCCTGTATTTTAATAAATTTTAGGTTTCCACCATCACTAAAGACACACAATAAAAACATAACGTTCAGTGCCAAATATTTTATAAATATAACTGTTATGTGATCAACGCCGGTTTTAATTGCAAATTTATTTTGTAGTGTATAAATTAACTTTAGACTGTTGATTATGCATTGTCCAGTTGCAAGTACTTTATGCATATTTAGAGCGCACAATAGTTTTGCCAGTTTTAATGGTTTTACAGTTGTACTGTACAAATTTACTTTAAACTAACTTTAAACTGATGATCGCGTATTGTCCAGTTACAAGTATGTCATAGATATAGGAAGATGTGGTGTGAGTGCCAATGAGACAACTCTCCATCCAAATAACAATTTAAAAAGTAAACCATTATAGGTTAAAGTACGGCCTTCAACACGGAGCCTTGGCTCACACCGAACAACAAGCTATAAAGGGCCCCAAAATTACTAGTGTAAAACCATTCAAACGGGAAATATTTAGAGAGAACATACAAGTTTTAATGTTTTTGCAGTTCTATTTAGAGAGAACATGGACTACTTGTTTTTATTTTTTTTTACATTTGAACATACACGTTTTAATGTTTTTACTGAACATTATATTAGTGTTAAGATAAACTTTAGACTGCTGGTTGCGTTTTGTCCAGTTGCAAGTATTTCATGCCAAGTTTGAATGGTTTTTTTCAGTTCTACTGAATAAATTTACTTTAGACTGTTGATTGCGAATCATGCATAATTAGAGAGAACATTAAAGTTTAAACGCGGAGAGAAAGGGACACTTTGACCCGTTAACTGTACAGTTTAACTCAACATGTCTGCTTACAATTTACATACGATATAGTCGAAATGACACCCCCACTTTAACCCAGTTTAACTCTTCCGGTTTGAAAAAGTACTCACGTGCCTTATGTATATTTTTAATGAAATGATAAAATTAGTATACGTTAATGAAATAGCAATAACCAAATAATGCTTGATATGAACACGTTTGGGGGTTGGTTGAGAAATGGACACGTTTGGGCGTTTATACAAATGACACGCTTTGGCGCAGTTTTCAACTAGACATGTTTGGGGGAATCGGACACGTTTGGGGGGAAGGACACGTTTCTGAGTGTTACATATATATTCACAATATTGCACGTTACTGTTTACAACTTATACAGGTAAAAAATATAGAAAGTCGTTGAAAAACACACTAGTAAGAGTAGGTGTTTTCCCTTTAGACCGATCGTTTGGGTATGTTAGATTATTCAAAATAAGAACGTTTGATATCCATTGAGCCGTTTCTATTATTTTTTTTGTGTATAAATATTATAATAACAATAGCTGTGATTTATAAAACTTTTATAGAAAATTTTGAAACATATTTCAGCCTAAAGTTTTGATGAATTAGAACATTGTTGTGTCTTTTTTAAATATTAACATCTGTATCGTTTATAACATTTCAGCATCATTTCGCTACCAGGCAAAAAGCTATCAATCAGAAAACTATTCTAGAGCAATGGTTAAGGAGGTTATAACTAAATGTCTTTGTACTGCGTTAAACAATACCCGTACTGTGAATTAAGCAACAGAAGACTTAAAAATAGCCATTTGCGATACTTCTGAAATAAAAATAGATACCGGTCAGTGACAATGTGGCTAAAGCTAGCAAATCATTATGCTTCCTTTGAAGAAGTATCAATAAATTCTCAAAAGAACATAAGAAAAGAGAAAAACAGGCAATTGTCAAAACAAGTGATAAATATGCAAGTATACTTAGTGCTTGTGCCAGTAAACCATATCATACATACAAATGGTGAAAAAAAAATTCACTACAAATCCAAACGGTAAGTCCTTTACGAATGACAAAACCAAAAGCTCAATCATGTCTAAGGAATGGAAAACAACTATCGTATTCATGACTCGGTAAAGACATTTTCTTATGTAGAAAATCGTGGATTAAAACTGATTTTATAGCTAGCCAAACGTCTCACTTGTATGACAGTCGCATTGGATTCCATTATATTGACAACAAAAATGAAAGACAATGACGTTTAACCCATTCAATTAAACAAAAACACAGTATAGAGTTTTGATAAGTTACTAACATACTGAAGGAGTTAACAATACCGTTATTAAAGACCAGATTACATGATATACTGCAACAAATCAATTTAACAAAAATAAAAACACAATTAAAACCTCTTCATCACCTACAAATACAGTAAAGTTACTTTCTTTGTACTTTAAAACTGAACGACTTATTAACAAAACTGTAAGATATAGATGATGCTGACATTTAAAAAAAACCCAGGTTTTGTTCAATTTCTTATAAAGCTTACTGTTTGGTGAAAGTGCGGTCTCCGTGTTGAATGCTGTACTTTGACCTATAATGTTTTAGTTTATTTTTACACACTGTGCCTTAAATGGAGAGTTGTGTCATTGCCTTTCACATCACATATTCTTTATTCCATTTACATCTGATTCAGTAGATAGAGCAAATAAACTCATCACAGATACCAGGCTTAATATTATATTCTCTAGACAATCATTTTGTGTACAAAATACTCGTAAGAGTAGTCACGATTTTTAATCGTCACATGTACATATGTATTGATTAATCAACATTTTGAATGCATAAATTAGACAATGTACTTATTTGTTGGCTTCTTTAGCCTTTTCGTTTAAACGATGTAGATGTCGGGATTAAGCTAGTTACTTTTAAATGTTTAGAAAAAGAACCGTCGGAAACCAATGATAACCTTCAGAGTCCACGCTCTTACTTCGAGACGGCAAATGCAGAATGTGAAGGGGTTAAACATATTTTCTGGCGCTGTAAAAATCAAACATTAAAAAATTCAGTCGAAAATAGCTTAGATTATCAGTAAGATAGTTAAAAAAAGAAATGACAAAAAACAAATATCGTACTCACAGTAAATCATGATCATAGCTGGTAAAATATCCATTATAGTTAATATAAAGGCACATTAGTATGCCTATGTTCAAAGATCATAAATCGATTGAAAGAAAACAGATCCGGGTTACAAACTAAAACCGCGGGAAACACATCAACCATAAAAGGAAAACAAAGGAACAACAGAAACAGCAAAGTGCAACCAAAAATAAACCGCCATCATACATAGAAACGAACTATTTGATACACTGCCACATTCCTGACTTGGTTCAGGACATTTTGAAAACAAATGGTGGGTTCAACCTGGTTTAATGGCTAACCAAACCTCCCCGTTTTTCCGCTGACTTTGTAATGCCAAATCAAAGGAATCGACAGGAACTTGATGAGACTGTCATACTAGTGAGAGGGTTAGCGCTATAGAACCAGGTTTAATCCACTATTTTTTACATTCGAGAATGCCTGTACCCAGTCAGGAATATGACAGTTGTTGTCCATTCGTTTGATGTGTTTAATCATTTAATTTTGCCATTTGACTAGGGACTTTCCGTTTTGAATTGTCCTCGGAGTTCAGTATTTTTGTTATTTTACATTATGCAATTTCAATTGCTAATAAACAAATATCTGTTTTGGTTAAGGTACTATAAAACTATTGTAAATAATCAATGTTAGTAGCAAAAAGGACGATAGCCATACTTATTACATATATAACAATGTGAGAAGCGATACAGACAATAGCCATACCAATGTAGTATGTTATAGATATAAGAGACTATCTATAAGACGGTGCATTACTAAGTAAACGTAATTTCATCGAAAGTACATTCAGCTTTTGTATGTAAATTTTGTTTCAGCGACTTGCAAATTGGTATTTGCTGCTTCGTCGCTCTGCTGAGCACAAAGTATTTAGGAGTAAACACAAAGACTTGTCGGCCGGTGTAAAAAAAATATGTCCAGATAGGTTTTCGTGTTTTCTTGCGGACTTTCATTGTGAGCTAGGATGTTTTTAAAGGTATCACTGCCAGTCGGAAGAGAACAAATTTCGTGACCTTATTCCATCCCCCATTCACCCTTGATTAAGGGATATCTGAAATGAGAGCGAGATAGAAATAAAATCTTTGACAAATTAATATTACCAAAACACTTAAATCATTATTATTCTCAAGACGTGAACGTACAAATATACGGTGAAGTTATTAATGTCTGTGTCATTTTGGTCTCTTGTGGACAGTTGTCACATTGGCAATCATACCACTTCTTCTTTTTTTAAATGTATAGCAAAGCGACTAAGCAACATATTTTTTTGTATGTGATGCCAACAGGTCATCGAAAAAGGAACCCTGCAGAAAAATTGGGGGAAAAAAATCAAAAATATGTCCATGAAAGTTTTCATTTGTATTATTCTGATCAATTGAATAAAATTCATAATTCAGAATAAGAGCATGATAATTAAATAAAAATAATTCATAATGATAGAGATAAGGTATTACCTTCGTGTTATTAAAACTGGAAAGTTTCCGGTGTCGGAGTGGGGAATATCCCATGATTGTCAATGAAACAAATTAACATCAGAAACCAAATGACGAGGATGAAAGCAACTTCATGAAAATGCAAGACCTTTAATAATAAGCAAACCATATACCGTATAATCAAAAGTTAAAAGCAAACTTTTTTCATTCATATTTCAGAACGGAATATCAAATTAAAATAGCACCTGATTTCAGGAGAACAAAACAAATCTTCATTATTTTGAGTTATTTTACAGCGGTTTTTAGTGAATATGTTTTTATATGATAAATTCATCAGTTTATTACAATAATATTGATAAATGTATATGCAAATAAAACTTGTTTTACGGTTGTGTGGGGAGAAGGGTTGCTTAGATTTTTCAAGACTGAGAAAAAAAAATTCAACTATTAACCTAGTATCATAGTAAATTATGAAAATAAAGTAGTTAAACTGGTTTTTTTTTTATACAAAAAAACCTATTTGTTTTACTTCAAATAAAAAAGACATCATGTTTTATTTTTTTCCAATTTGTTTAGTACTTGCTTTTCCTTTTTTCTTTATGTTATCGTATTTTATTTTTTACTGTTACAATAATCATACCCTAAAGAATGGAAAATAATAAAATCTTTACATTTTTAGTTTACCATTATTGTTCTTTTCTTTATCAAACCGTTAATAAAGTTTAAATATATAAAATATGCCAGGAATATTCGCTACTTCGTTTTTGTAATAGTTAATATTCCATTACATAAAAAGGCTTTCAAAGAAAAAGCTATTAGTTAAAATGAAGCATTAACTGCTTAAGTACATTGCTCTTCTATAGAACAGTTTAAAGATTGACAAATAATCGGAACAATTTCTTTCTTAAAGGATTTAGTAATGAATGTTTTGTCATAAAATGAAGCGTCGACAATGAGATTTAGCTTCATTTCATTCAATTATCCCTAAAACTGGTCTCGTAAGGCAATTTTCTAATTGATTCAGGAAAATCAATTTAATTTATTTTGTTATTTACAGTGATTTAAGCGTTGTATCTGTCGCTTGCCATTTAGTAATAGTGATAATTTTATTCTTGAGGCTCACAAAAAAATAATGTGTTTATTTCGATCGCCTAATCAACGGTGAAGATTTGTTGAAATATGAATTAGCTTTTTATTTTGTACCCCCGCTTAAAAACTGATAGATAGATTTGAAGATATGGTGTTTAATTTTTAAATACAGAAACTGTTGATAAGCAAAATATATACTTTTTTCCAAATAAACATTAAGGTCGATCTTCACACGAATTGTGAAATTTATATTTCTCGTCGAACAGGGTATAGTTTCCAAAATGACTAACTATCCCTCTGATATGGATTTACTCCACTTTTTTGCTTGTAATTACAACATATTCATGAAAAATGCAGCAACTTTTTCAAAAAATATTCACAAATGATTTAATGAGAAGTTACATGCTTGACGTGTAAACTTCTAAGAAATTGACATTTGTCCAAAGCAACCATTTGTTTTTAAACCCGGATTAACAATATGGCGCTTGAGCCAACAAATAATAAGTTTTTTTAATAAAATAAAACAATGAACAAATTCTTCCTTAAGAAAAGTACTCAACTTTACAAATTCACTTTAATTCAAAGTATTTCCCAATAAAGAAATTGTCACTATCGCGGGTAAGAGATCGCTATTTGGCGAGCTATTTCCAACCTATTTAACGACCGTTAGGAGAGGTAAATCTTTAAGTAAGTACTGCTTTTGTAATTATCAGTTTTATCAATGTTTTTCTAGCACTCTCGTAAAAAAATGAGTAAAAAAATCTGTGCAGATAAAATCTAAGAATATACTTCTAAAATATTAGCAATAAAAAGATTATACGGGGTACCTCTAGCACACCACATTATTGGCTTTTAATTATTAGTTTTTGAAAACAGCTAATGTGTAACCAGATGAGAAACGCGTGTCCGTTTGGATGATAGTCATATCATGTATAACTTGTACAAAATCTATAATACTAGAGTAGTATATTTAGGCAACATTATATATTCTCTTTTTACGGATCGATTAACCTGAACGCCAATGATACATCCGTAATTGATAAATTAATGGGTATAAAATAGTTATCAAAGATACTAGGATAATAATTTGATACGACAGACGCCCGTTTCGTCCTCATAAGTCTCACTAGTGACGCTCAGATAAAAAAAAGTCAAAACACAAAAATTCTGAACTCTGGGGAAAATGCAAAAAGGAAAGACCCAAATCAAATTGCAAAATCAAAAGTTCAAACACATCAAACGAATGGATAACGACTGTCATATTCCTGTTGTCAAATTGTCGTGTCAAATAGTTATAAAGCCAAAAAGTTATCTACCTTTTACCAGAAAATATGTTTTCCAATTTGTTTAACATGTGCATTTAAACGTTAAAATAATAATAATTTTAATAATGATTTATCATTAATATAATTATCACTATTATTTATATTATATTATAATTATCATAATTATTATTATGATTATTATTATGAGTATAATTATTATAAAATATTATTATTATAATTATTATTATCATCATCATTATCATTCCTTCTTCGGTAGTCTCTAGTGCTAACATAATTATAGGGGCCGGTTTCACGAAGCTGTCATAAGACATGTCATAAGATATATCTTAGGACATGTCTTATGATCCTCTTATGACTATCATAGGACATATCTCAGACCTTGTCTCGAAGCTGTCTTGGGATAATCTTAGCTAAGACATCCTAAACCCGTCGCAAGTTCTTTAAATTTTCAAATATAATCATTGATTTACGGAAAAAATAATGTAAATATAGTATGTTTTTACTATAAATTATACTAAATGTATTGATTAATATAATGACATTATTTGCAAAATTAATATAAGAATAAAATGCAATTTATATATAAATTATCTATAAATAATACACCAAAATACATCTGAAATTTGTAATATAAAATTAAAGAAAAAAAGAATGTAAAATGATGACATGTTTTGGTACAAGTGAGATGAATTCATTTCCACTGTATTGGTTAATAAAGAGTTTAAGGATAAACTCGTGCATTCTTGATATCAATACATCGAATTTTCATTGTTGATAATCCGTCAATCCATAAAGATTACGTTAAAAGTAGGGAAAGGAGAATATATGATTAGAAACTAACAAGATAAATTGCAAAATTGATAAAAAAAAATGAGTGTAATTTATGTAAATGAACGTAAAACTATCCTAAGATCATCATAAGACACCTCTTGTGTAGTCCTAACTTTATGACCAACTTTAAGATTTGTCCATTTTGTGAAACCCACTTAGGACTAAGATATGTCGTAAGGCCATCCTAAGACATGTCTTAGTCCTAAGACATGTCTTAGTCCTAAGACAGCTTCGTGAAACTGGGCCCAGTAGTTTTTCACAGAAGGACAAGCCATTCTTCATTTTCAAAATATTAATCTATGAAAATACACTCGCTAGAAAATGCTTTTAAAGTCTTGCATTTTGCTTGTAATATTTTCTTCAACTAGCTTTGTGTCATATAATACTGTCGTGTCAATCTTAATGAATTTCAATTAACAAAAAAAATATACTAATGTATATAATAGTATTGTCTTTTATGTATTTATTTCAAACACATCGGTTTACAATTTATTTTTTTAACTGTATCCGATCTAATGTTTTCTTTTATTTTCAAAATATTTTTTTCTAGAATCAGAAAATTCAACAAGAAGTTCCCTAATCAAATGGCAAAATCAAAAGCTCAAACACATCCAACAAATTGATAACAACTGTCATATTCCTGACTTGGTACAGGCAATTTCTTATGTAGAAAATAGTAGATCAAACCTAGTTTTAAAATAGCTAAAACTCTCAGTTGTTTGACAGTCTAAAAATAATCATTATATTGACAGTGATGTGTGAACAAAATAAAACAACAGACAATAGGTAAATATGTCAAGAGTTACGGCAGTCAGTATGATGTTAAAATCTTAATTACTATTAAAAAAAAGACATTAATGAAAGACAAGAATACAAAAATTAACATAACACAATAAGGTATGTTTAAGTACAGAACCACGTCTTATGTAACAAAGAAAGATAGACAAAACACATCAGCAAAAACGGACAAAAATACAAAAAATTACCAAAGCTCAATAACACAATGCTTCGATAAAATTGAATTGCGTCCTTTATTTTCATGGATTTAAATACATGCATTGCATGTTAAACATTTTCATAAAATTGATAAAGATCTCTTTTTTTTATTTCTTTTAATTCTAAATTATGTCTAGTTATCATTGAACCTGCTTAAATCACATTTCTATTAATTAAATATATGTTCCGGACCATATGAGTATTCGGACCATATGAGTATAATTAATACTCGTTTGGTTATTAACGGGCCGGACCATATAAATATTTCGACCATTTAGGTATTTTTTTCCAAATTACATTATAAAAAGAGGGGGACGAAAGATACCAAAGGGACAGTCAAACTCATAAATCTAAAACAAACTGACAACGCCATGGCTAAAAATGAAAACGACAAACAGAAAAACAATAGTACACATGACACAACATAGAAAACTAAAGAATAAATAACACGAACCCCACCAAAAACTAGGGGTGATCT